>NW_025416876.1:0-4925 GCF_016746395.2 Drosophila simulans
CATATTTGGGTAATTATTTCGAATGTTTTGATCAAAAAACCAAATATTTTTTTCACAAAAAATCTGGGAAAATATTTTTGGCAAAAAAATGAAATTTCAAATTGGCTTTTTTGGCTATAACTTGACTAAAAATGGTCAGAGAGCAAAAAGGAGTACCATTTTGTACTCCTTACAACCAATACTAACAACCCCTTTCACTTTTAAACTGATTTTGTAAAATTAATTTTTGGCCAAATTTTCGAATTTTTTTCATCAAAATTTGCAAAAAATTGAAACCTCCTAGAATTCCAAAACTTGAATGCAATTCGATTGGGATTTAAGAAACAAACTCAACGAGGTATGACATTCCATATTTGGGTAATTATTTCGAATGTTTTGATCAAAAAACCAAATATTTTTTTCAAAAAAATCTGGGAAAATATTTTTGGCAAAAAAATGAAATTTCAAATTGGCTTTTTTGGCTATAACTTGACTAAAAATGGTCAGAGAGCAAAAAGGAGTACCATTTTGTACTCCTTACAACCAATACTAACATTCCCTTTCACTTTTAAACTGATTTTGTAAAATTAATTTTTGGCCAAATTTTCGAATTTTTTGTAAGGGTACCATCATCAAAATTTGCAAAAAATTGAAACCTCCTAGAATTCCAAAACTTGAATGCAATTCGATTGGGATTTAAGAAACAAACTCAACGAGGTATGACATTCCATATTTGGGTAATTATTTCGAATGTTTTGATCAAAAACCAAATATTTTTTTCACAAAAAATCTGGGAAAATATTTTTGGCAAAAAAATGAAATTTCAAATTGGCTTTTTTGGCTATAACTTGACTAAAAATGGTCAGAGAGCAAAAAGGAGTACCATTTTGTACTCCTTACAACCAATACTAACAACCCCTTTCACTTTTAAACTGATTTTGTAAAATTAATTTTTGGCCAAATTTTTGCAAAAAATTGAAACCTCCTAGAATTCCAAAACTTGAATGCAATTCGATTGGGATTTAAGAAACAAACTCAACGAGGTATGACATTCCATATTTGGGTAATTATTTCGAATGTTTTGATCAAAATACCAAATATTTTTTTCACAAAAAAATCTGGGAAAATATTTTTGGCAAAAAAATGAAATTTCAAATTGGTTTTTTGGCTAACTTGACTAAAAATGGTCAGAGAGCAAAAAGGAGTACCATTTTGTACTCCTTACAACCAATACTAACAACCCCTTTCACTTTTAAACTGATTTTGTAAAATTAATTTTTGGCCAAATTTTCGAATTTTTTGTAAGGGTACATCATCAAAATTTGAAAATTGGAAAAACTTATTGCATTGATTGGGATTTAAGAAACAAACTCACGAGGATGACATTCATATTTCCATGAAATTTCAAATTGGCTTTTTGGCTATAACTTGACTAAGAATGGTCAGAGAGCAAAAAAGGAGTACCATTTTGTACTCCTTACAACCAATACTAACAACCCCTTTCACTTTTAAACTGATTTTGTAAAATTAATTTTGGCCAAATTTTCGAATTTTTTGTAAGGGCACATCATCAAAATTTGCAAAAAATTGAAACCTCCTAGAATTCCAAAACTTGAATGCAATTCGATTGGATTTAAGAAACAAATCAACGAGGTATGACATTCATATTTGGGTAATTATTTCGAATGTTTTGATCAAAAACCAAATATTTTTTTTCACAAAAAATCTGGGAAAATATTTTTGGCAAAAAAATGTTCAAATTGGCTTTTTTGGCTATAACTTGACTAAAATGGCCTCCTAGAATTCCAAAATTCCAAAATTCCGAATGTTTTGATCAAAAAACCAAATATTTTTTTCACAAAAAATCTGGGAAAATATTATTGGCAAAAAAATGAAATTTCAAATTGGCGTTTTTGGCTATAACTTGACTAAAAATGGTCAGAGAGCAAAAAGGAGTACCATTTTGTACTCCTTACAAACCAATACTAACAACCCCTTTCATTTTAAACTGATTTTGTAAAATTAATTTTTGGCCAATTTTCGAATTTTTTTCATCAAAATTTGCAATAAATTGAAACCTCCTAGAATTCTAAAACTTGAATGCAATTCGATTGGGATTTAAGAACAAACTCAACGAGGTATGACATTCCATATTGGGTAATTATATTTCGAAATATTTTTTTCACAAAAAATCTGGGAAAATATTTTTGGCAAAAAAAAAAGAAATTCAAATTGGCTTTTTTTGGCTATAACTTGACTAAAAATGGTCAGAGAGCAAAAAGGAGTACCATTTTGTACTCCTTACAACCAATATTAACAACCCTTTCACTTTTAAACTGATTTGTAAAATTAATTTTTGGCCAAATTTTCGAATTTTTTGTAAGGTACCATCATCAAATTTGCAAAATCTTGGAAACCTCCTAGAATTCTAAAACTTGAATGCAATTCGATTGGGATTTAAGAAACAAACTCAACGAGGTATGACATCCATATTTCCATGAATTTTCAAATGCTTTTTGGCTATAATTTGATAAATGGCAGAGAGCCAAAAAGTCCATTTGTACTCTTACACCAATACTAACAACCTTTACTTTTTAAACTGATTTTTGTAAATTAATTTTGGCCAAATTTGTCGAATTTTTGTAAGGTACAAAAAATCTGGGAAAATATTTTTGGCAAACAAATGAAATTTCAAATTGGCGTTTATGGCTATAACTTGACTAAAAATGGTCAGAGAGCAAAAAGGAGTACCATTTTGTACTCCTTACAACCAATACTAACAACCCCTTTCATTTTTAAACTGATTTTGTAAAATTAATTTTTGGCCAAATTTTCGAATTTTTTGTAAGGGGTACCATCATCAAAATTTGCAAAAAATTGAAACCTCCTAGAATTCCAAAACTTGAATGCAATTCGATTGGGATTTAAGAAACAAACTCAACGAGGTATGACATTTCATATTTGGGTAATTATTTCGAATGTTTTGATCAAAAAACCAAATATTTTTTTCACAAAAAATCTGGGAAAATATTTTTGGCAAAAAAATGTTCAAATTGGCTTTTTTGGCTATAACTTGACTAAAAATGGCCTACTAGAATTCCAAAATTCCAAAATTCCGAATGTTTTGATCAAAAAACCAAATATTTTTTTCACAAAAAATCTTGGAAAATATTTTTGGCAAAAAAATGAAATTTCAAATTGGCGTTTTTGGCTATAACTTGACTAAAAATGGTCAGAGAGCAAAAAGGAGTACCATTTTGTACTCCTTACAACCAATACTAACAACCCCTTTCACTTTTAAACTGATTTTGTAAAATTAATTTTTGGCCAAATTTTCGAATTTTTTGTAAGGGGTACCATCATCAAAATTTGCAAAAATTGAAACCTCCTAGAATTCCAAAACTTGAATGCAATTCGATTGGGATTTAAGAAACAAACTGAACGAGGTATGACATTCCATATTTGGGTAATTATTTCGAATGTTTTGATCAAAAAACCAAATTTTTTTCAAAAAATCTGGGAAAATATTTTTGGCAAAAAAAAATGAAATTTCAAATTGGCTATAACTTGACTAAAAATGGTCAGAGAGCAAAAAGGAGTACCATTTTGTACTCCTTACAACCAATACTAACAACCCCTTTCACTTTTAAACTGATTTGTAAAATAAATTTTTGGCCAAATTTTCGAATTTTTTGTAAGGGGTACAAAATCATCAAAATTTGCAAAAATTGAAACCTCCTAGAATTCCAAAACTTGAATGCAATTCGATTGGGATTTAAGAAACAAACTGAACGAGGTATGACATTCCATATTTGGGTAATTATTTCGAATGTTTTGATCAAAAAACCAAATATTTTTTTCACAAAAAATCTGGGAAAATATTTTTGGCAAAAAAATGTTCAAATTGGCTTTTTTGGCTATAACTTGACTAAAAATGGCCTCCTAGAATTCCAAAATTCCGAATGTTTTGATCAAAAAACCAAATATTTTTTTCACAAAAAATCTGGGAAAATATTTTGGCAAAAAAATGAAATTTCAAATTGGCGTTTTTGGCTATAACTTGACTAAAAATGGTCAGAGAGCAAAAAGGAGTACCATTTTGTACTCCTTACAACCAATACTAACAACCCTTTCATTTTAAACTGATTTTGAAAATTAATTTTTGGCCAAATTTTCGAATTTTTTTCATCAAAATTTGCAATAAATTGAAACCTCCTAGAATTCTAAAACTTGAATGCAATTCGATTGGGATTTAAGAAACAAACTCAACGAGGTATGACATTCCATATTTGGGTAATTATTTCGAAATATTTTTTTCACAAAAAATCTGGGAAAATATTTTTGGCAAAAAAAAAAGAAATATCAAATTGGCTTTTTTGGCTATAACTTGACTAAAAATGGTCAGAGAGCAAAAAGGAGTACCATTTTGTACTCCTTACAACCAATATTAACAACCCCTTTCACTTTTATACTGATTTTGTAAAATTAATTTTTGGCCAAATTTTCGAATTTTTTGTAAGGTACCATCATCAAAATTTGCAAAATCTTGAAACCTCCTAGAATTCTAAAACTTGAATGCAATTCGATTGGGATTTAAGAAACAAACTCAACGAGGTATGACATTCCATATTTCCATGAAATTTCAAATTGGCTTTTTTGGCTATAATTTGACTAAAAATGGTCAGAGAGCAAAAAGGAGTACCATTTTGTACTCCTTACGACCAATACTAACAACCCCTTTCACTTTTAAACTGATTTTGTAAAATTAATTTTTGGCCAAATTTTCGAATTTTTTGTAAGGTACAAAAAATCTGGGAAAATATTTTTGGCAAACAAATGAAATTTCAAATTGGCGTTTATGGCTATAACTTGACTAAAAATGGTCAGAGAGCAAAAAGGAGTACCATTTTGTACTCCTTACAACCAATACTAACAACCCCTTTCAT
>NW_025416878.1:0-24126 GCF_016746395.2 Drosophila simulans
ATGGTTTTGTTTTAATTACATGTACCCTCTAGGAGCCAATAAGCTAGATGACCTGCGATATAGTTTCAGGAGCTGCTTGGATGTAAAATTAGCACAAATGATGTCCTTAATCAAGGACCAAGGAATAAGAGGTTCGTATCTAAATAATTCGTTATATTTTTAAAATAAGTTGTTTTAAATTTGTTGTTGATAATAGACAATCAAATCAAAAAATATTTAATATTAATTAGCGGTTAACATGAAATTTATAACAATTGCTAATAGATATACATAACAAAATATGCTATTGTGAAAGTTATAATGGTTTAGTTTCAATTCTAAGTTTCTCTGAAAGCCAATACGCTAGATAACTACGATGTAATTTCAGGAGCTATGCGAATGTACAATCAGCGAATAGGATGTCATAAATCAAGGACAATAGAATAAGAGGTTTGTATCTAAATAATTCGATATATTTTTAAAATAAGTTCTTATGTTGTTTTGATAATCGACGATCAAAATCAAAAAATATTTAATATTAATTAGCGGTAATTAACTAGCAACATGAAATTTAAAACACTTGCTAATATATGACTAACGATGCTGAGGTGAACACAAAATTTTCTTCATAAAAATATTGACAATATCGAATTTAATATAAAATTCCAATTCGCAGGAAATCTACGTCCCAGAGACGGTATTCATATATTGATGACGTGGTCCATTTGATATTAAGTCAGTTCTATTCTTGGCCACGTCATCGTTAATGCTAATTAAAACTTATGCCCATTGTGTTTACAAATAACACTAAACTTGTAATGGTTTTGTTTTAATTTCATGTACCGATGTAGTTTCAGGAGCTGGGCGGATGTAAAATTAGCACAAATGATGTCGTTAATCAAGGACCAAGGAATAAGAGGTTCGTATCTAAATAACTCGTTATATTTTTAAAATAAGTTCTTATATTGTTTTGATAATCGACAATCAAAATCAAAAATATTTCATATTAATTAGCGGTAATTAACTAGCAACATGAAATTTAAAATAATTGCTAATAGATATACATGACTAAATATGCTAAGGTGAACACAAATGTACTTCATAAAAATATTGACAATATCAAATTTAATATAAAATTCCAATTCGTAGGAAATATACGTACCAGAGATGGTATTCATATATTGATAACGTGGTTCATTTGATATTAAGTCAGTTCCATTCTGGGCCACGTCATCGTTAATGCTAATTAAAACTTATGCCCATTGTGTTTACAAATAACACTAAAATTTTAATGGTTTTGTTTTAATTTCATGTACCCTCTGGGAGCCAATAAGCTAGATGACCTGTGATGTAGTTTCAGGAGCTGCGCGGATGTAAAATCAGAACAAAGGATGTCGTAATTCAAGGACCATACAATAAGAGGTTTGTATCTAAATACTTCGATATATTTTTAAAATAAGTTCTTATATTGTTTTGATAATCGACAATCAAAATCAAAAAATATTTAATATTAATTAGCGGTAATTAACTAGCAACATGAAATTTCAAATAATTGCTAATAGATATACTTACTAAAGACGCTAAGGTGAACACAAAATGTACTTCAAAAAATATTGACAATATCGAATTTAATATAAAATTCCAATTCGTAGGAAATATACGTACCAGAGATGGTATTCATATATTGAACGTGGTTCATTTGATATTAAGTCAGTTCCATTCTGGGCCACGTCATCGTTAATGCTAATTAAAACTTATGCCCATTGTGTTTACAAATAACACTAAAATTGTAATGGTTTTGTTTTAATTTCATGTACCCTCTGGGAGCCAATAAGCTAGATGACCTGTGATGTAGTTTCAGGAGCTGCGCGGATGTAAAATTAGAACAAAGGATGTCGTAAATCAAGGACCAAAGAATAAGAGGTTCGTATCTAAATAATTCGTTATATTTTAAAATAAGTTCTAATGTTGTTTTGATAATCGACAATCAAAATCAAAAAATATTTAATATTAATTAGCGGTAATTAACTAGCAACATGAAATTTAAAACAATTGCTAATAGATATACATGACTAAATATGCTGAGGTGTACACAAAATTTACTTCATAAAAATATTGACAATATCGAACTCGCGGAATCGATGTGGCATAAAATAAATAAATGACAAGCTACACTCACACACATGCAAACAGCAGACTCCACACACACACATACAGACACACTTCAGGGAGACAAAAAATTATCCCAAGGCTGCAAACTGAAGATGGCATACACCCACAATGAGAGTATAAGTAATTAAATTAGAAATTAAACTAAGCAAATGGAAAATTTTTGCAAGTAAAAATTTTGTGCCCTCCTCCTCGATTCTCATTGGTGGCACGTAAGCTACACGGCACAGTGCAAATATAGTTTTTGTTTCTAGTATATATTCTAGTGTTTGTCAACTTTATATTTTTAACATATATTTCCGAATATTTTTAGAATATTTTTTTTGCGCCCTCCTCCTCGATTCTCATTAGTGGCACGTAAGCTACACGGCACAGTGCAAATATAGATTTTGTTTTTAGTATATATTTCTAGTGTTTGTCAACTTAATATTTTTAACATATATTTACCGAATATTTTAAGAATATTTTTTTGCGCCCTCCTCCTCGATTCTCATTAGTGGCACGTAAGATACACGGCACAGTGAAAATATAGTTTTTGTTTCTAGTATATATTTCTAGTGTTTGTCAACTTTATATTTTTAACATATATTTCCGAATATTTTTAGAATATTTTTTGCGCCCTCCTCCTCGATTCTCATTAGTGGCACGTAAGCTACACGGCACAGTGCAAATATAGATTTTGTTTTTAGTATATATTTCTAGTGTTTGTCAACTTAATATTTTTAACATATATTAACCGAATATTTTCAGAATATTTTTAAGTAAACTTAATCTTTCTAGTATATTTTTAATTTATAATATTTGATAATTTTATATATAATGTTTTTTGAAATTAAGTCAGTTCTAGTCTTGGCCACGTCATCGTTAATGCTAATTAAAACGTATGCTGTTTACTAATAAAACTAAACTTGTAATGGTTTTGTTTAATTTCAAGTACCCTCTGGGAGCCAATAAGCTAGATGACCTGCGATGTAGTTTCAGGAGCTGCGCGGATGTAAAATTAGAACAAAGGATGTCGTAAATCAAGGACCAAAGAATAAGAGGTTCGTATCTAAATAATTCGTTATATTACTAAAATAAGTTCTTATATTGTTTTGATAATCGACAATCAAAATCAAAAAATATTTAATATTAATTAGCGGTTATTAACTACAAGATGAAATTTATAACAATTGCTAATAGATATACATAACAAAATATGCTACTGTGAAAGTTATAATGGTTTAGTTTCAATTATAAGTTCACTCTGGAAGCCAATACGCTAGATGACCTACGATGTAATATTAGGAGCTATCCGAATATACAATCAGCGAAAAGGATGTCATAAATCTAGGACCATAGAATAAGAGGTTTGTATCTAAATAATTCGATATATTTTTAAAATAAGTTCATATGTTGTTTTGATAATCGACGATCAAAATCAAAAATATTTCATATTAATTAACGGTAATTAACTAGCAACATGAAATTTAAAACAATTGCTAATAGATATACATGACTAAATATGCTGAGGTGTACACAAAATTTACTCCATAAAAATATTGACAATATCGAATTTAATATAAAATTCCAATTCGTAGGAAATCTTCGTACCAGAGATGGTATTCATATATTGATGACGTGGTCCATTTGATATTAAGTCAGTTCCATTTTGGCCACGTCATCGTTAATGCTAATTAAAACTTATGCCCATTGTGTTTACAAATAACACTAAACTTGTAATGGTTTTGTTTTAATTTCATGTACCCTCTGGAAGCCAATGAGCTAGATGACCTGCGATGTAGTTCAGGAGCTGCGCGGATGTAAAATTAGAACAAAGGATGTCCTTAATCAAGGACCAAGGAATAAGAGGTTCGTATCTAAATAATTCGTTATATTTTTAAAATAAGTTGTTTTAAATTTTGTTGTTTTGATAATAGACAATCAAATCAAAAAATATTTAATATTAATTAGCGGTTAACATGAAATTTATAACAATTGCTAATAGATATACATAACAAAATATGCTATTGTGAAAGTTATAATGGTTTAGTTTCAATTATAAGTTCACTCTGGAAGCCAATACGCTAGATGACCTACGATGTAATATTAGGAGCTATCCGAATATACAATCAGCGAAAAGGATGTCATAAATCAAGGACCATAAAATAAGAGGTTTGTATCTAAATAATTCGATATATTTTTAAAATAAGTTCTTATGTTGTTTTGATAATTGACGATCAAAATCAAAAAATATTTAATATTAATTAGCGGTAATTAACTAGCAACATGAAATTTAAAACACTTGCTAATATATGACTAACGATGCTGAGGTGAACACAAAATTTTCTTCATAAAAATATTGACAATATCGAATTTAATATAAAATTCCAATTCGCAGGAAATCTACGTCCCAGAGACGGTATTCATATATTGATGACGTGGTCCATTTGATATTAAGTCAGTTCTATTCTTGGCCACGTCATCGTTAATGCTAATTAAAACTTATGCCCATTGTATTTACAAATAACACTAAACTTGTAATGGTTTTGTTTTAATTTCATGTACCGATGTAGTTTCAGGAGCTGGGCGGATGTTAAATTAGCACAAATGATGTCGTTAATCAAGGACCAAGGAATAAGAGGTTCGTATCTAAATAACTCGTTATATTTTTAAAATAAGTTCTTATATTGTTTTGATAATCGACAATCAAAATCAAAAATATTTCATATTAATTAGCGGTAATTAACTAGCAACATGAAATTTAAAATAATTGCTAATAGATATACATGACTAAATATGCTAAGGTGAACACAAAATGTACTTCATAAAAATATTGACAATATCGAATTTAATATAAAATTCCAATTCGTAGGAAATCTACGTACCAGAGATGGTATTCATATATTGATAACGTGGTCCATTTGATATTAAGTCAGTTCCATTCTTGTCCACGTCATCGTTAATGCTAATTAAAACTTATGCCCATTGTGTTTACAAATAACACTAAACTTTTAATGGTTTTGTTTTAATTTCATGTACCCTCTGGAAGCCAATGAGCTAGATGACCTGCGATGTAGTTTCAGGAGCTGCGCGGATGTAAAATTAGAACAAAGGATGTCGTAAATCAAGGACCAAAGAATAAGAGGTTCGTATCTAAATAATTCGTTATATTTTTAAAATAAGTTCTAATGTTGTTTTGATAATCGACAATCAAAATCAAAAAATATTTAATATTAATTAGCGGTAATTAACTAGCAACATGAAATTTAAAACAATTGCTAATAGATATACATGTCTAAATATGCTGAGGTGTACACAAAATTTACTTCATAAAAATATTGACAATATCGAACTCGCGGAATCGATGTGGCATAAAATAAATAAATGACAAGCTACACTCACACACATGCAAACAGCAGACTCCACACACACACTTCAGGGAGACAAAAGATTATTCCAAAGGCTGCAAACTGAAGATGGCACACACACACAATGAGAGAATAAGTAATTAAATTAGAAATTAAACTAAGCAAATGGAAATTTTGCAAGTAAAAATTTTGTGCCCTCCTCCTCAATTCTCATTGGTGGCACGTAAGCTACACGGCACAGTGCAAATATAGTTTTTGTTTCTAGTATATATTTCTAGTGTTTGTCAACTTAATATTTTTAACATATATTTACCGAATATTTTAAGAATATTTTTTTGCGCCCTCCTCCTCGATTCTCATTAGTGGCACGTAAGCTACACGGCACAGTGCAAATATAGATTTTGTTTTTAGTATATATTTCTAGTGTTTGTCAACTTAATATTTTTAACATATATTTACCGAATATTTTCAGAATATTTTTAAGTAAACTTAATCTTTCTAGTATATTTTTAATTTATAATATTTGATAATTTTATATATAATGTTTTTTGAAATTAAGTCAGTTCTAGTCTTGGCCACGTCATCGTTAATGCTAATTAAAACGTATGCTGTTTACTAATAAAACTAAACTTGTAATGGTTTTGTTTTAATTACATGTACCCTCTGGGAGCCAATAAGCTAGATGACCTGCAATGTAGTTTCACGAGCTGCGCGGATGTAAAATTAGCACAAAGGATGTCGTAAATCAAGGACCAAAAAATAAGAGGTTCGTATCTAAATAACTCGTTATATTTTTATAATAAGTTCTTATATTGTTTTGATAATCGACAATCAAAATCAAAATATTTCATATTAATTAGCGGTAATTAACTAGCAACATGAAATTTAAAATAATTGCTAATAGATATACTGTAATAAATCAATAAACGCCATGTAAGTCCAGTAGTTGAATGCAAGGTAGAATAGTCTTCTCAGGCGAGCACGTCAGTGCCATTTTTATGATTGTTCTTCGAAAATGAATCTTTATTGTTCATAATAATTGATCTTAGCCTAAATACATAAGAAAGCTGTCGACTGCGCTGACGTAAAAATTACTTAAATATTATTTTTAATGAATTAACATTATTTATGATATAGAATTTTTAAATGAATAAAGAAAAAATATGTATGTATTTTGAATTAATAAAAATTCGATTATATCTATGTCTTTGTTATATTGTTTTGGCTGATCAGGCCGTTATTTAAGTTTTATTATGAAAGGTTTGGCATTGATTGCCCTTTTTTTTTTCATTCTATTTGTGCTTTTTTAGCCTATCTTTATGTACTATTTGTTTTTTCTTACTTCCTGTTTTAATGGTTATATTGTCATTTATTCCTATATCTACTACGTCATAAGGACCTTCGTATCTTTCATCTAACTTATGACTTGTTTCTTTTCTAAGTAATACTTTATCTCCTATTTTTAATTCGAAATTATTTGTATTCCTATCATATCTTAATTTTCTATCCGCTTTTGCTTTTTCTAACATTCTTCTTGCTCTGTTGTACGACATTTCTACTCTTTAGAGTAGTCGTCTAAGTTGTATATTGGGTCTATTTTGTTTATCTTACTGAAATCTTTGAATTGTCTGGGTAGTCTGCCAAATACTAGTTCGTATGGGCAGTAGTCATGGACTATTGAGGGTGTTGTATTGAAGCAATAAGTGAAATATGGTAACCAAATGTCCCAATCACTTTTGTCAACCGATATGTATGAACGTATATATTCATTAAAAGTTCGGTGGCTTCTTTCTATTGTTCCTAAAGTTTGATGATGGTGAGCGCTAGATGTTAGATTTTCTATATGCATATATTTGCATAATTCATTCATAAGTGAATTTTTGTATAATATTAGAATAAGAGGTTTGTATCTAAATAATTCGATATATTTTTAAAATAAGTTCTTATGTTGTTTTGATAATCGACGATCAAAATCAAAAAATATTTAATATTAATTAGCGGTAATTAACTAGCAACATGAAATTTAAAACACTTGCTAATATATGACTAACGATGCTGAGGTGAACACAAAATTTTCTTCATAAAAATATTGACAATATCGAATTTAATATAAAATTCCAATTCGCAGGAAATCTACGTCCCAGAGACGGTATTCATATATTGATGACGTGGTCCATTTGATATTAAGTCAGTTCTATTCTTGGCCACGTCATCGTTAATGCTAATTAAAACTTATGCCCATTGTATTTACAAATAACACTAAACTTGTAATGGTTTTGTTTTAATTTCATGTACCGATGTAGTTTCAGGAGCTGGGCGGATGTTAAATTAGCACAAATGATGTCGTTAATCAAGGACCAAGGAATAAGAGGTTCGTATCTAAATAACTCGTTATATTTTTAAAATAAGTTCTTATATTGTTTTGATAATCGACAATCAAAATCAAAAATATTTCATATTAATTAGCGGTAATTAACTAGCAACATGAAATTTAAAATAATTGCTAATAGATATACATGACTAAATATGCTAAGGTGAACACAAAATGTACTTCATAAAAATATTGACAATATCGAATTTAATATAAAATTCTAATTCGTAGGAAATCTACGTACCAGAGATGGTATTCATATATTGATAACGTGGTCCATTTGATATTAAGTCAGTTCCATTCTTGTCCACGTCATCGTTAATGCTAATTAAAACTTATGCCCATTGTGTTTACAAATAACGCTAAACTTGTAATGGTTTTGTTTTAATTTCATGTACCCTCTGGAAGCCAATGAGCTAGATGACCTGCGATGTAGTTTCAGGAGCTGCGCGGATGTAAAATTAGAACAAAGGATGTCGTAAATCAAGGACCAAAGAATAAGAGGTTCGTATCTAAATAATTCGTTATATTTTTAAAATAAGTTCTAATGTTGTTTTGATAATCGACAATCAAAATCAAAAAATATTTAATATTAATTAGCGGTAATTAACTAGCAACATGAAATTTAAAATAATTGCTAATAGATATACATGACTAAGGACGCTAAGGTGAACACAAAATTTACTTCATAAAAATATTGACAATATCGAATTTTTTAAATAATTCCAATTCATATGAAATCTACGTACCAGAGATGGTATTCATAATTGATGTTTGATATTAAGTCAGTTCCATTCTGGGCCACGTCATCGTTAATGCTAATTAAAACTTATGCCCATTGTGTTTACAAATAACACTAAACTTGTAATGGTTTTGTTTTAATTTCATGTACCCTCTGGGAGCCAATAAGCTAGATGACCTGTGATGTAGTTTCAGGAGCTGCGCGGATGTAAAATTAGAACAAAGGATGTCGTAAATCAAGGACCAAAGAATAAGAGGTTCGTATCTAAATAATTCGTTATATTTTTAAAATAAGTTCTAATGTTGTTTTGATAATCGACAATCAAAATCAAAAAATATTTAATATTAATTAGCGGTAATTAACTAGCAACATGAAATTTAAAACAATTGCTAATAGATATACATGACTAAATATGCTGAGGTGTACACAAAATTTACTTCATAAAAATATTGACAATATCGAACTCGCGGAATCGATGTGGCATAAAATAAATAAATGACAAGCTACACTCACACACATGCAAACAGCAGACTCCACACACACACATACAGACACACACTTCAGGGAGACAAAAGATTATCCCAAAGGCTGCAAACTGAAGATGGCATACACCCACAATGAGAGTATAAGTAATTAAATTAGAAATTAAACTAAGCAAATGGAAAATTTTGCAAGTAAAAATTTTGTGCCCTCCTCCTCGATTCTCATTGGTGGCACGTAAGCTACACGGCACAGTGCAAATATAGTTTTTGTTTCTAGTATATATTTCTAGTGTTTGTCAACTTTATATTTTTAACATATATTTCCGAATATTTTTAGAATATTTTTTTGCGCCCTCCTCCTCGATTCTCATTAGTGGCACGTAAGCTACACGGCACAGTGCAAATATAGATTTTGTTTTTAGTATATATTTCTAGTGTTTGTCAACTTAATATTTTTAACATATATTTACCGAATATTTTAAGAATATTTTTTTGCGCCCTCCTCCTCGATTCTCATTAGTGGCACGTAAGATACACGGCACAGTGAAAATATAGTTTTTGTTTCTAGTATATATTTCTAGTGTTTGTCAACTTTATATTTTTAACATATATTTCCGAATATTTTTAGAATATTTTTTTTGCGCCCTCCTCCTCGATTCTCATTAGTGGCACGTAAGCTACACGGCACAGTGCAAATATAGATTTTGTTTTTAGTATATATTTCTAGTGTTTGTCAACTTAATATTTTTAACATATATTAACCGAATATTTTCAGAATATTTTTAAGTAAACTTAATCTTTCTAGTATATTTTTAATTTATAATATTTGATAATTTTATATATAATGTTTTTTGAAATTAAGTCAGTTCTAGTTTTGGCCACGTCATCGTTAATGCTAATTAAAACGTATGCTGTTTACTAATAAAACTAAACTTGTAATGGTTTTGTTTTAATTTCAAGTACCCTCTGGGAGCCAATAAGCTAGATGACCTGTGATGTAGTTTCAGGAGCTGCGCGGATGTAAAATCAGAACAAAGGATGTCGTAATTCAAGGACCATAGAATAAGAGGTTTGTATCTAAATACTTCGTTATATTTTTATAATAAGTTCTTATATTGTTTTGATAATCGACAATCAAAATCAAAAATATTTCATATTAATTAGCGGTAATTAACTAGCAACATGAAATTTACAATAATTGCTAATAGATATACATGACTAAATATGCTAAGGTGAACACAAAATTTACTTCATAAAAATATTGACAATATCGAATTTAATATAAAATTCCAATTCGTAGGAAATCTACGTACCAGAGATGGTATTCATATATTGATGACGTGGTCCATTTGATATTAAGTCAGTTCCATTCTTGGCCACGTCATCGTTAATGCTAATTAAAACTTATGCCCATTGTGTTTACAAATAACACTAAACTTGTAATGGTTTTGTTTTAATTTCATGTACCCTCTGGAAGCCAATGAGCTAGATGACCTGCGATGTAGTTTCAGGAGCTGCGCGGATGTAAAATTAGAACAAAGGATGTCGTAAATCAAGGACCAAAGAATAAGAGGTTCGTATCTAAATAATTCGTTATATTACTAAAATAAGTTCTTATGTTGTTTTGATAATCGACAATCAAAATCAAAAATATTTCATATTAATTAGCGGTAATTAACTAGCAACATGAAATTTAAAATAATTGCTAATAGATATACATGACTAAATATGCTCAGGTGAACACAAAATGTACTTCATAAAAATATTGACAATATCGAATTTAATATAAAATTCCAATTCGTAGGAAATATACGTACCAGAGATGGTATTCATATATTGATAACGTGGTTCATTTGATATTAAGTCAGTTCCATTCTGGGCCACGTCATCGTTAATGCTAATTAAAACTTATGCCCATTGTGTTTATAAACAACACTAAACTTGTAATGGTTTTTGTTTTAATTTCATGTACCCTCTAGGAGCCAATAAGCTAGATGACTGCGATGTAGTTTCAGGAGCTGCGCGGATGTAAAATTAGCACAAATGATGTCCTTAATCAAGAACCAAGGAATAAGGGGTTCGTATCTAAATAATTCGTTATATTTTTAAAATAAGTTGTTTTAAATTATGTTGTTTTGATAAAAGACAATCAAACCAAAAAATATTTAATATTAATTAGCGGTTAACATGAAATTTATAACAATTGCTAATAGATATACATAACAAAATATGCTATTGTGAAAGTTATAATGGTTTAGTTTCAATTCTAAGTTCCCTCTGAAAGCCAATACGCTAGATAACGTACGATGTAATTTCAGGAGCTATGCGAATGTACAATCAGCGAATAGGATGTCATAAATCAAGGACAATAGAATAAGAGGTTTGTATCTAAATAATTCGATATATTTTTAAAAATAAGTTCTTATGTTGTTTTGATAATCGACGATCAAAATCAAAAAATATTTAATATTAATTAGCGGTAATTAACTAGCAACATGAAATTTAAAAGACTTGCTAATACATGACTAACGATGCTGAGGTGAACACAAAATTTTCTTCATAAAAATATTGACAATATCGAATTTAATATAAAATTCCAATTCGCAGGAAATCTACGTCCCAGAGACGGTATTCATATATTGATGACGTGGTCCATTTGATATTAAGTCAGTTCTATTCTTGGCCACGTCATCGTTAATGCTAATTAAAACTTATGCCCATTGTGTTTACAAATAACACTAAACTTGTAATGGTTTTGTTTTAATTACATGTACCCTCTAGGAGCCAATAAGCTAGATGACCTGCGATATAGTTTCAGGAGCTGCTTGGATGTAAAATTAGCACAAATGATGTCCTTAATCAAGAACCAAGGAATAAGGGGTTCGTATCTAAATAATTCGTTATATTTTTAAAATAAGTTGTTTTAAATTATGTTGTTTTGATAAAAGACAATCAAACCAAAAAATATTTAATATTAATTAGCGGTTAACATGAAATTTATAACAATTGCTAATAGATATACATAACAAAATATGCTATTGTGAAAGTTATAATGGTTTAGTTTCAATTCTAAGTTCCCTCTGAAAGCCAATACGCTAGATAACGTACGATGTAATTTCAGGAGCTATGCGAATGTACAATCAGCGAATAGGATGTCATAAATCAAGGACAATAGAATAAGAGGTTTGTATCTAAATAATTCGATATATTTTTAAAATAAGTTCTTATGTTGTTTTGATAATCGACGATCAAAATCAAAAAATTATTAATATTAATTAGCGGTAATTAACTAGCAACATGAAATTTAAAACACTTGCTAATACATGACTAACGATGCTGAGGTGAACACAAAATTTTCTTCATAAAAATATTGACAATATCGAATTTAATATAAAATTCCAATTCGCAGGAAATCTACGTCCCAGAGACGGTATTCATATATTGATGACGTGGTCCATTTGATATTAAGTCAGTTCTATTCTTGGCCACGTCATCGTTAATGCTAATTAAAACTTATGCCCATTGTGTTTACAAATAACACTAAACTTGTAATGGTTTTGTTTTAATTTCATGTACCGATGTAGTTTCAGGAGCTGGGCGGATGTAAAATTAGCACAAATGATGTCGTTAATCAAGGACCAAGGAATAAGAGGTTCGTATCTAAATAACTCGTTATATTTTTAAAATAAGTTCTTATATTGTTTTGATAATCGACAATCAAAATCAAAATATTTCATATTAATTAGCGGTAATTAACTAGCAACATGAAATTTAAAATAATTGCTAATAGATATACATGACTAAATATGCTAAGGTGAACACAAAATGTACTTCATAAAAATATTGACAATATCAAATTTAATATAAAATTCCAATTCGTAGGAAATATACGTACCAGAGATGGTATTCATATATTGATAACGTGGTCCATTTGATATTAAGTCAGTTCCATTCTGGGCCACGTCATCGTTAATGCTAATTAAAACTTATGCCCATTGTGTTTACAAACAACACTAAACTTGTAATGGTTTTGTTTTAATTTCATGTACCCTCTAGGAGCCAATAAGCTAGATGACCTGCGATGTAGTTTCAGGAGCTGCGCGGATGTAAAATTAGCACAAATGATGTCCTTAATCAAGAACCAAGGAATAAGGGGTTCGTATCTAAATAATTCGTTATATTTTTAAAATAAGTTGTTTTAAATTATGTTGTTTTGATAAAAGACAATCAAACCAAAAAATATTTAATATTAATTAGCGGTTAACATGAAATTTATAACAATTGCTAATAGATATACATAACAAAATATGCTATTGTGAAAGTTATAATGGTTTAGTTTCAATTCTAAGTTCCCTCTGAAAGCCAATACGCTAGATAACGTACGATGTAATTTCAGGAGCTATGCGAATGTACAATCAGCGAATAGGATGTCATAAATCAAGGACAATAGAATAAGAGGTTTGTATCTAAATAATTCGATATATTTTTAAAATAAGTTCTTATGTTGTTTTGATAATCGACGATCAAAATCAAAAAATATTTAATATTAATTAGCGGTAATTAACTAGCAACATGAAATTTAAAAGACTTGCTAATACATGACTAACGATGCTGAGGTGAACACAAAATTTTCTTCATAAAAATATTGACAATATCGAATTTAATATAAAATTCCAATTCGCAGGAAATCTACGTCCCAGAGACGGTATTCATATATTGATGACGTGGTCCATTTGATATTAAGTCAGTTCTATTCTTGGCCACGTCATCGTTAATGCTAATTAAAACTTATGCCCATTGTGTTTACAAATAACACTAAACTTGTAATGGTTTTGTTTTAATTTCATGTACCGATGTAGTTTCAGGAGCTGGGCGGATGTAAAATTAGCACAAATGATGTCGTTAATCAAGGACCAAGGAATAAGAGGTTCGTATCTAAATAACTCGTTATATTTTTAAAATAAGTTCTTATATTGTTTTGATAATCGACAATCAAAATCAAAAATATTTCATATTAATTAGCGGTAATTAACTAGCAACATGAAATTTAAATAATTGCTAATAGATATACATGACTAAATATGCTCAGGTGAACACAAAATGTACTTCATAAAAATATTGACAATATCAAATTTAATATAAAATTCCAATTCGTAGGAAATATACGTACCAGAGATGGTATTCATATATTGATAACGTGGTCCATTTGATATTAAGTCAGTTCCATTCTGGGCCACGTCATCGTTAATGCTAATTAAAACTTATGCCCATTGTGTTTACAAACAACACTAAACTTGTAATGGTTTTGTTTTAATTTCATGTACCCTCTGGGAGCCAATAAGCTAGATGACCTGTGATGTAGTTTCAGGAGCTGCGCGGATGTAAAATCAGAACAAAGGATGTCGTAATTCAAGGACCATACAATAAGAGGTTTGTATCTAAATACTTCGATATATTTTTAAAATAAGTTCTTATATTGTTTTGATAATCGACAATCAAAATCAAAAAATATTTAATATTAATTAGCGGTAATTAACTAGCAACATGAAATTTCAAATAATTGCTAATAGATATACTTACTAAAGACGCTAAGGTGAACACAAAATGTACTTCATAAAAATATTGACAATATCGAATTTAATATAAAATTCCAATTCGTAGGAAATATACGTACCAGAGATGGTATTCATATATTGATAACGTGGTTCATTTGATATTAAGTCAGTTCCATTCTGGGCCACGTCATCGTTAATGCTAATTAAAACTTATGCCCATTGTGTTTACAAATAACACTAAACTTGTAATGGTTTTTGTTTTAATTTCATGTACCCTCTGGGAGCCAATAAGCTAGATGACCTGTGATGTAGTTTCAGGAGCTGCGCGGATGTAAAATTAGAACAAAGGATGTCGTAAATCAAGGACCAAAGAATAAGAGGTTCGTATCTAAATAATTCGTTATATTTTTAAAATAAGTTCTAATGTTGTTTTGATAATCGACAATCAAAATCAAAAAATATTTAATATTAATTAGCGGTAATTAACTAGCAACATGAAATTTAAAACAATTGCTAATAGATATACATGACTAAATATGCTGAGGTGTACACAAAATTTACTTCATAAAAATATTGACAATATCGAACTCGCGGAATCGATGTGGCATAAAATAAATAAATGACAAGCTACACTCACACACATGCAAACAGCAGACTCCACACACACACATACAGACACACACTTCAGGGAGACAAAAGATTATCCCAAAGGCTGCAAACTGAAGATGGCATACACCCACAATGAGAGTATAAGTAATTAAATTAGAAATTAAACTAAGCAAATGGAAAATTTTGCAAGTAAAAATTTTGTGCCCTCCTCCTCGATTCTCATTGGTGGCACGTAAGCTACACGGCACAGTGCAAATATAGTTTTTGTTTCTAGTATATATTTCTAGTGTTTGTCAACTTTATATTTTTAACATATATTTCCGAATATTTTTAGAATATTTTTTTGCGCCCTCCTCCTCGATTCTCATTAGTGGCACGTAAGCTACACGGCACAGTGCAAATATAGATTTTGTTTTTAGTATATATTTCTAGTGTTTGTCAACTTAATATTTTTAACATATATTTACCGAATATTTTAAGAATATTTTTTGCGCCCTCCTCCTCGATTCTCATTAGTGGCACGTAAGATACACGGCACAGTGAAAATATAGTTTTTGTTTCTAGTATATATTTCTAGTGTTTGTCAACTTTATATTTTTAACATATATTTCCGAATATTTTTAGAATATTTTTTTGCGCCCTCCTCCTCGATTCTCATTAGTGGCACGTAAGCTACACGGCACAGTGCAAATATAGATTTTGTTTTTAGTATATATTTCTAGTGTTTGTCAACTTAATATTTTTAACATATATTAACCGAATATTTTCAGAATATTTTTAAGTAAACTTAATCTTTCTAGTATATTTTTAATTTATAATATTTGATAATTTTATATATAATGTTTTTTGAAATTAAGTCAGTTCTAGTTTTGGCCACGTCATCGTTAATGCTAATTAAAACGTATGCTGTTTACTAATAAAACTAAACTTGTAATGGTTTTGTTTTAATTTCAAGTACCCTCTGGGAGCCAATAAGCTAGATGACCTGTGATGTAGTTTCAGGAGCTGCGCGGATGTAAAATCAGAACAAAGGATGTCGTAATTCAAGGACCATAGAATAAGAGGTTTGTATCTAAATACTTCGTTATATTTTTATAATAAGTTCTTATATTGTTTTGATAATCGACAATCAAAATCAAAAATATTTCATATTAATTAGCGGTAATTAACTAGCAACATGAAATTTAAAATAATTGCTAATAGATATACATGACTAAATATGCTAAGGTGAACACAAAATTTACTTCATAAAAATATTGACAATATCGAATTTAATATAAAATTCCAATTCGTAGGAAATCTACGTACCAGAGATGGTATTCATATATTGATGACGTGGTCCATTTGATATTAAGTCAGTTCCATTCTTGGCCACGTCATCGTTAATGCTAATTAAAACTTATACCCATTGTGTTTACAAATAACACTAAACTTGTAATGGTTTTGTTTTAATTTCATGTACCCTCTGGAAGCCAATGAGCTAGATGACCTGCGATGTAGTTTCAGGAGCTGCGCGGATGTAAAATTAGAACAAAGGATGTCGTAAATCAAGGACCAAAGAATAAGAGGTTCGTATCTAAATAATTCGTTATATTACTAAAATAAGTTCTTATGTTGTTTTGAAAATCGACAATCAAAATCAAAAAATATTTAATATTAATTAGCGGTTATTAACTACAAGATGAAATTTATTACAATTGCTAATAGATATACATAACAAAATATGCTACTGTGAAAGTTATAATGGTTTAGTTTCAATTATAAGTTCACTCTGGAAGCCAATACGCTAGATGACCTACGATGTAATATTAGGAGCTATCCGAATATACAATCAGCGAAAAGGATGTCATAAATCAAGGACCATAGAATAAGAGGTTTGTATCTAAATAATTCGATATATTTTTAAAATAAGTTCATATGTTGTTTTGATAATCGACGATCAAAATCAAAAATATTTCATATTAATTAACGGTAATTAACTAGCAACATGAAATTTAAAACAATTGCTAATAGATATACATGACTAAATATGCTGAGGTGTACACAAAATTTACTCCATAAAAATATTGACAATATCGAATTTAATATAAAATTCCAATTCGTAGGAAATCTTCGTACCAGAGATGGTATTCATATATTGATGACGTGGTCCATTTGATATTAAGTCAGTTCCATTTTTGGCCACGTCATCGTTAATGCTAATTAAAACTTATGCCCATTGTGTTTACAAATAACACTAAACTTGTAATGGTTTTGTTTTAATTTCATGTACCGATGTAGTTTCAGGAGCTGGGCGGATGTAAAATTAGCACAAATGATGTCGTTAATCAAGGACCAAGGAATAAGAGGTTCGTATCTAAATAACTCGTTATATTTTTAAAATAAGTTCTTATATTGTTTTGATAATCGACAATCAAAATCAAAAATATTTCATATTAATTAGCGGTAATTAACTAGCAACATGAAATTTAAAATAATTGCTAATAGATATACATGACTAAATATGCTAAGGTGAACACAAAATGTACTTCATAAAAATATTGACAATATCGAATTTAATATAAAATTCTAATTCGTAGGAAATCTACGTACCAGAGATGGTATTCATATATTGATAACGTGGTCCATTTGATATTAAGTCAGTTCCATTCTGGGCCACGTCATCGTTAATGCTAATTAAAACTTATGCCCATTGTGTTTACAAATAACACTAAACTTGTAATGGTTTTGTTTTAATTACATGTACCCTCTAGGAGCCAATAAGCTAGATGACCTGCGATATAGTTTCAGGAGCTGCTTGGATGTAAAATTAGCACAAATGATGTCCTTAATCAAGAACCAAGGAATAAGGGGTTCGTATCTAAATAATTCGTTATATTTTTAAAATAAGTTGTTTTAAATTATGTTGTTTTGATAAAGACAATCAAACCAAAAAATATTTAATATTAATTAGCGGTTAACATGAAATTTATAACAATTGCTAATAGATATACATAACAAAATATGCTATTGTGAAAGTTATAATGGTTTAGTTTCAATTCTAAGTTCCCTCTGAAAGCCAATACGCTAGATAACGTACGATGTAATTTCAGGAGCTATGCGAATGTACAATCAGCGAATAGGATGTCATAAATCAAGGACAATAGAATAAGAGGTTTGTATCTAAATAATTCGATATATTTTTAAAATAAGTTCTTATGTTGTTTTGATAATCGACGATCAAAATCAAAAAATTATTAATATTAATTAGCGGTAATTAACTAGCAACATGAAATTTAAAACACTTGCTAATACATGACTAACGATGCTGAGGTGAACACAAAATTTTCTTCATAAAAATATTGACAATATCGAATTTAATATAAAATTCCAATTCGCAGGAAATCTACGTCCAGAGACGGTATTCATATATTGATGACGTGGTCCATTTGATATTAAGTCAGTTCTATTCTTGGCCACGTCATCGTTAATGCTAATTAAAACTTATGCCCATTGTGTTTACAAATAACACTAAACTTGTAATGGTTTTGTTTTAATTTCATGTACCGATGTAGTTTCAGGAGCTGGGCGGATGTAAAATTAGCACAAATGATGTCGTTAATCAAGGACCAAGGAATAAGAGGTTCGTATCTAAATAACTCGTTATATTTTTAAAATAAGTTCTTATATTGTTTTGATAATCGACAATCAAAATCAAAAATATTTCATATTAATTAGCGGTAATTAACTAGCAACATGAAATTTAAAATAATTGCTAATAGATATACATGACTAAATATGCTAAGGTGAACACAAAATGTACTTCATAAAAATATTGACAATATCAATTTAATATAAAATTCCAATTCGTAGGAAATATACGTACCAGAGATGGTATTCATATATTGATAACGTGGTCCATTTGATATTAAGTCAGTTCCATTCTGGGCCACGTCATCGTTAATGCTAATTAAAACTTATGCCCATTGTGTTTACAAACAACACTAAACTTGTAATGGTTTTGTTTTAATTTCATGTACCCTCTAGGAGCCAATAAGCTAGATGACCTGCGATGTAGTTTCAGGAGCTGCGCGGATGTAAAATTAGCACAAATGATGTCCTTAATCAAGAACCAAGGAATAAGGGGTTCGTATCTAAATAATTCGTTATATTTTTAAAATAAGTTGTTTTAAATTATGTTGTTTTGATAAAAGACAATCAAACCAAAAAATATTTAATATTAATTAGCGGTTAACATGAAATTTATAACAATTGCTAATAGATATACATAACAAAATATGCTATTGTGAAAGTTATAATGGTTTAGTTTCAATTCTAAGTTCCCTCTGAAAGCCAATACGCTAGATAACGTACGATGTAATTTCAGGAGCTATGCGAATGTACAATCAGCGAATAGGATGTCATAAATCAAGGACAATAGAATAAGAGGTTTGTATCTAAATAATTCGATATATTTTTAAAATAAGTTCTTATGTTGTTTTGATAATCGACGATCAAAATCAAAAAATATTTAATATTAATTAGCGGTAATTAACTAGCAACATGAAATTTAAAACTTGCTAATACATGACTAACGATGCTGAGGTGAACACAAAATTTTTTCATAAAAATATTGACAATATCGAATTTAATATAAAATTCCAATTCGCAGGAAATCTACGTCCCAGAGACGGTATTCATATATTGATGACGTGGTCCATTTGATATTAAGTCAGTTCTATTCTTGGCCACGTCATCGTTAATGCTAATTAAAACTTATGCCCATTGTGTTTACAAATAACACTAAACTTGTAATGGTTTTGTTTTAATTTCATGTACCGATGTAGTTTCAGGAGCTGGGCGGATGTAAAATTAGCACAAATGATGTCGTTAATCAAGGACCAAGGAATAAGAGGTTCGTATCTAAATAACTCGTTATATTTTTAAAATAAGTTCTTATATTGTTTTGATAATCGACAATCAAAATCAAAAATATTTCATATTAATTAGCGGTAATTAACTAGCAACATGAAATTTAAATAATTGCTAATAGATATACATGACTAAATATGCTCAGGTGAACACAAAATGTACTTCATAAAAATATTGACAATATCAAATTTAATATAAAATTCCAATTCGTAGGAAATATACGTACCAGAGATGGTATTCATATATTGATAACGTGGTCCATTTGATATTAAGTCAGTTCCATTCTGGGCCACGTCATCGTTAATGCTAATTAAAACTTATGCCCATTGTGTTTACAAACAACACTAAACTTGTAATGGTTTTGTTTTAATTTCATGTACCCTCTGGGAGCCAATAAGCTAGATGACCTGTGATGTAGTTTCAGGAGCTGCGCGGATGTAAAATCAGAACAAAGGATGTCGTAATTCAAGGACCATACAATAAGAGGTTTGTATCTAAATACTTCGATATATTTTTAAAATAAGTTCTTATATTGTTTTGATAATCGACAATCAAAATCAAAAAATATTTAATATTAATTAGCGGTAATTAACTAGCAACATGAAATTTCAAATAATTGCTAATAGATATACTTACTAAAGACGCTAAGGTGAACACAAAATGTACTTCATAAAAATATTGACAATATCGAATTTAATATAAAATTCCAATTCGTAGGAAATATACGTACCAGAGATGGTATTCATATATTGATAACGTGGTTCATTTGATATTAAGTCAGTTCCATTCTGGGCCACGTCATCGTTAATGCTAATTAAAACTTATGCCCATTGTGTTTACAAATAACACTAAACTTGTAATGGTTTTGTTTTAATTTCATGTACCCTCTGGGAGCCAATAAGCTAGATGACCTGTGATGTAGTTTCAGGAGCTGCGCGGATGTAAAATTAGAACAAAGGATGTCGTAAATCAAGGACCAAAGAATAAGAGGTTCGTATCTAAATAATTCGTTATATTTTTAAAATAAGTTCTAATGTTGTTTTGATAATCGACAATCAAAATCAAAAAATATTTAATATTAATTAGCGGTAATTAACTAGCAACATGAAATTTAAAACAATTGCTAATAGATATACATGACTAAATATGCTGAGGTGTACACAAAATTTACTTCATAAAAATATTGACAATATCGAACTCGCGGAATCGATGTGGCATAAAATAAATAAATGACAAGCTACACTCACACACATGCAAACAGCAGACTCCACACACACACATACAGACACACACTTCAGGGAGACAAAAGATTATCCCAAAGGCTGCAAACTGAAGATGGCATACACCCACAATGAGAGTATAAGTAATTAAATTAGAAATTAAACTAAGCAAATGGAAAATTTTGCAAGTAAAAATTTTGTGCCCTCCTCCTCGATTCTCATTGGTGGCACGTAAGCTACACGGCACAGTGCAAATATAGTTTTTGTTTCTAGTATATATTTCTAGTGTTTGTCAACTTTATATTTTTAACATATATTTCCGAATATTTTTAGAATATTTTTTTGCGCCCTCCTCCTCGATTCTCATTAGTGGCACGTAAGCTACACGGCACAGTGCAAATATAGATTTTGTTTTTAGTATATATTTCTAGTGTTTGTCAACTTAATATTTTTAACATATATTTACCGAATATTTTAAGAATATTTTTTTGCGCCCTCCTCCTCGATTCTCATTAGTGGCACGTAAGATACACGGCACAGTGAAAATATAGTTTTTGTTTCTAGTATATATTTCTAGTGTTTGTCAACTTTATATTTTTAACATATATTTCCGAATATTTTTAGAATATTTTTTTGCGCCCTCCTCCTCGATTCTCATTAGTGGCACGTAAGCTACACGGCACAGTGCAAATATAGATTTTGTTTTTAGTATATATTTCTAGTGTTTGTCAACTTAATATTTTTAACATATATTAACCGAATATTTTCAGAATATTTTTAAGTAAACTTAATCTTTCTAGTATATTTTTAATTTATAATATTTGATAATTTTATATATAATGTTTTTTGAAATTAAGTCAGTTCTAGTTTTGGCCACGTCATCGTTAATGCTAATTAAAACGTATGCTGTTTACTAATAAAACTAAACTTGTAATGGTTTTGTTTTAATTTCAAGTACCCTCTGGGAGCCAATAAGCTAGATGACCTGTGATGTAGTTTCAGGAGCTGCGCGGATGTAAAATCAGAACAAAGGATGTCGTAATTCAAGGACCATAGAATAAGAGGTTTGTATCTAAATACTTCGTTATATTTTTATAATAAGTTCTTATATTGTTTTGATAATCGACAATCAAAATCAAAAATATTTCATATTAATTAGCGGTAATTAACTAGCAACATGAAATTTAAAATAATTGCTAATAGATATACATGACTAAATATGCTAAGGTGAACACAAAATTTACTTCATAAAAATATTGACAATATCGAATTTAATATAAAATTCCAATTCGTAGGAAATCTACGTACCAGAGATGGTATTCATATATTGATGACGTGGTCCATTTGATATTAAGTCAGTTCCATTCTTGGCCACGTCATCGTTAATGCTAATTAAAACTTATACCCATTGTGTTTACAAATAACACTAAACTTGTAATGGTTTTGTTTTAATTTCATGTACCCTCTGGAAGCCAATGAGCTAGATGACCTGCGATGTAGTTTCAGGAGCTGCGCGGATGTAAAATTAGAACAAAGGATGTCGTAAATCAAGGACCAAAGAATAAGAGGTTCGTATCTAAATAATTCGTTATATTACTAAAATAAGTTCTTATGTTGTTTTGAAAATCGACAATCAAAATCAAAAAATATTTAATATTAATTAGCGGTTATTAACTACAAGATGAAATTTATACAATTGCTAATAGATATACATAACAAAATATGCTACTGTGAAAGTTATAATGGTTTAGTTTCAATTATAAGTTCACTCTGGAAGCCAATACGCTAGATGACCTACGATGTAATATTAGGAGCTATCCGAATATACAATCAGCGAAAAGGATGTCATAAATCAAGGACCATAGAATAAGAGGTTTGTATCTAAATAATTCGATATATTTTTAAAATAAGTTCATATGTTGTTTTGATAATCGACGATCAAAATCAAAAATATTTCATATTAATTAACGGTAATTAACTAGCAACATGAAATTTAAAACAATTGCTAATAGATATACATGACTAAATATGCTGAGGTGTACACAAAATTTACTCCATAAAAATATTGACAATATCGAATTTAATATAAAATTCCAATTCGTAGGAAATCTTCGTACCAGAGATGGTATTCATATATTGATGACGTGGTCCATTTGATATTAAGTCAGTTCCATTTTTGGCCACGTCATCGTTAATGCTAATTAAAACTTATGCCCATTGTGTTTACAAATAACGCTAAACTTGTAATGGTTTTGTTTTAATTTCATGTACCCTCTGGAAGCCAATGAGCTAGATGACCTGCGATGTAGTTTCAGGAGCTGCGCGGATGTAAAATTAGAACAAAGGATGTCGTAAATCAAGGACCAAAGAATAAGAGGTTCGTATCTAAATAATTCGTTATATTTTTAAAATAAGTTCTAATGTTGTTTTGATAATCGACAATCAAAATCAAAAAATTTTAATATTAATTAGCGGTAATTAACTAGCAACATGAAATTTAAAATAATTGCTAATAGATATACATGACTAAAGACGCTAAGGTGAACACAAAATTTACTTCATAAAAATATTGACAATATCGAATTTTTTAAATAATTCCAATTCATATGAAATCTACGTACCAGAGATGGTATTCATAATTGATGTTTGATATTAAGTCAGTTCCATTCTTGGGCACGTCATCGTTAATGCTAATTAAAACTTATGCCCATTGTGTTTACAAATAACACTAAACTGTA
>NW_025416879.1:0-29526 GCF_016746395.2 Drosophila simulans
TAACATCGTCTGCGTACATAAGTACACGCGAATGTTTTATTATTAAGGGAGGTCGTTAATGAATAAGGTAAAAAGAAGCGGACCAAGATGGCTCCCTTGTGGGACACCGGATGTGACTCGGAGAATAGAAGATAACGAATTTTTAAAGAGGACTTGTTGTGTCCTGCCATTCAGATAGCTTGAAATCCAATTTAGAAGATCAACAGGGAAACCTATAAGGTCAAGTTTTTTTATTAGAAGGTAATGATTAACAGAGTCAAATGCTTTACTGAAGTCAGTGTAGATGACATCTGTTTGAAGATTATTTTTGAAACCCTGTATTACGAAAGAAGTTAGCTCCAAGAGGTTAGTGGTTGTAGATCTGCGTTTCATAAAACCGTGTTGACACGTGATATGATTGATCTACAAAGGTGCTGCAAATGAGGAGTGATAACATTTTCGAAAAGTTTTGGGATAGCCGACAATTTAGAGATTCCTCTGTAATTGCTTGCATCCAGTTTGCTACCTTTTTTGTGAAGAGGAATCACAAAGGACTCCTTCCATATATGAGGAATTGTGAAGATTCCAAAGATAAGGTAAACAGTTTCAGTAGAGGCTTGCACAAGGCTTCCGCACAGAATCTGAGCACACAGCCAGGGATTCCATCGGGACCTGGCGAATAGACCGGTTTAGATCCTGAAGATCATTAAGCAGTGAGATTTCGTTTATAATGTGGCAAATTATTAGATTCGACTTAGGTACCGCATATGGGTGTCATGAAATGAGGTAACGTAGAATATTTGGTTTGAAAAAACTTGGCGAATAGATCGGCCTGATCCGATGTTACCGTAGTATTTTCAAAAAATAGCGAAGAAGGGTGGGAAATTGTTTTTCGCTTAGTGCTAACGAAATTATAAAACTGTTTCGGATTCTGCGCGAACTGAACCTTACAACGGTTTAAATATTTCCTGTGAGCATAATTCTACTGAGCATTAAGCACGGTAAAGTTTAACCGAGCGCTTATATATTTTGAAAGGATGGACTGGGAACCGGTATTTTTACATTTCTTAGGTGTGTCAACTCTTTATTAAACCAAGGAGGTTTAGAGATTGACGGATAGTACATCGGAACACAAGAGTAAAAAAATGATTTAATTGCGGTATAAAACATATTACATATTGGGTAACTATTTCGAATGTTTTGATCAAAAAACCAAATATTTTTTTCACAAAAAATCTGGGAAAATATTTTTGGCCAAAAAAATGAAATTTCAAATTGGCTTTTTTGGCTATAACTTGACTAAAAATGGTCAGAGAGCAAAAAGGAGTACCATTTTGTACTCCTTACAACAATACTAACAACTCCTTTCACTTTTGAACTGATTTTGTAAAATTAATTTTTGGCCAAATTTTCGCATTTTTTGTAAGGGGTACCATCATCAAAATTTGCAAAAAATTTAAACCTCCTAGAACTCCAAAACTTGAATGCAATTCGATTGGGATTTAAGAAACAAACGCAACGAGGTATGACATTCCATATTTGGGTAACTATTTCGAGTGTTTTGATCAAAAACCAAATATTTTTTTCACAAAAAATCTGGGAAAATATTTTTGGCAAAAAAATTAAATTTCAAATTTAGTTTTTTGGCTATAACTTGACTAAAAATGGTCAGAGAGCAAAAAGAAGTTCCATTTTGTACTCCTTACAACCAATACTAACAACTCCTTTCACTTTTAAACTGATTTTGTAAAATTAATTTTTGGCCAAATTTTCGAATTTTTTGTAAGGGGTACCATCATCAAAATTTGCAAAAATTGAAACCTCCTAGAATTCCAAAACTTGAATGCAATTCGATTGGGATTTAAGAAACAAACTCAACGAGGTATGACATTCCATATTTGGGTAATTATTTCGAATGTTTTGATCAAAAAACCAATTATTTTTTTCACAAAAAATCTGGGAAAATATTTTTGGCAAAAAAATGAAATTTCAAATTGGCTTTTTTGGCTATAACTTGACTAAAAATGGTCAGAGAGCAAAAAGGAGTACCATTTTGTACTCCTTACAACCAATACTAACAACACCTTTCACTTTTAAACTGATTTTGTAAAATTAATTTTTGGCCAAATTTTCGAATTTTTTGTAAGGGTACCATCATCAAAATTTGCAAAAATTTAAACCTCCTAGAATTCCAAACTTGAATGCAATTCGATTGGGTTTAAGAACAACTCAACGAGGTATGACATTCCATATTTTTTTTTTTTTTTATTTTTTTTTTTCGCACGGGTCCCACGGCCACACCTCCCGCCCAACCGACCGAGGGCGCTGCCGTGTATCGTACGGCTCGATTCGCGAGAAGATATAGACGCGATATAAAAAATAGAATAGGAACGAGGAAATTAATAACTATGTTAAATATTAGTGTTAGTAGGATCTAATTATGTAATAGAAAAGATAAAATGGATTGCTTTAATAGCGGCAGAGAGTCAAGATTACAGATAATAGGATAAAGTCTATTATAGTCAGAACATAAAACTCTGTAAGGTCATGCAACTCATAATTAGATCTACAATGATTTAAGATAAGGGGTATATAGTTTCTAGTGACTCTACTTTGAACCGAGAAGTTAAGCCGACTAATCAAGTCGGGACTCTCACATCCCCACGAATAAGCTTACAAATAAAGACTGTTCCAAGCATAGTTCTACGGTTAGCTAGGGATGGTAAATTAATTAAAAGTAGTCTACTGGAATAAGGAGGTAATATATGGTTTACATCCCAATTTAGGCGCCGCAAGGCAAAAAGTAAGAAGTTTTTTTGGACCGATTCAATGCGGTCCGAGTGGACTGCGTATTGTGGACTCCAAACAGGTGATCCGTACTCGAGAATCGGACGGACTAACGAAATAAATAAGGTTTTAGTCAAGTAAGGGTCATCGAATTCCTTGGACCACCTTTTTATAAAACCAAGCACACCCCTGGCCTTATTGACAATAGACGAAATATGGTCAGAAAATTTAAGTTTTGGGTCCAAAAGAACACCAAGATCATCAACTCGTGTTATTCTGTCCAGAGAGCACCCACTTAGAGTGTAAGTCGTGCGTATTGGGTTGGCACGACAAAAGGTCATAACTTTACGCTTGGAGCTATTTAAGTCTAATATGTTATCACGGCACCATATTTGAAATCGGTCTAGATCGGATTGTAAGTCCAAATGGCAAGAAGTGTCCTTGTACTGGAGGCATAATTTAACATCGTCTGCGTACATAAGTACACGCGAATGTTTTATTATTAAGGGGAGGTCGTTAATGAATAAGGTAAAAAGAAGCGGACCAAGATGGCTCCCTTGTGGGACACCGGATGTGACTCGGAGAATAGAAGATAACGAATTTTTAAAGAGGACTTGTTGTGTCCTGCCATTCAGATAGCTTGAAATCCCAATTAGAAGATCAACAGGAAACCTATAAGGTCAAGTTTTTTTATTAGAAGGTAATGATTAACAGAGTCAAATGCTTTACTGAAGTCAGTGTAGATGACATCTGTTTGAAGATTATTTTTGAAACCCTGTATTACGAAAGAAGTTAGCTCCAAGAGGTTAGTGGTTGTAGATCTGCGTTTCATAAAACCGTGTTGACACGGTGATATGATTGATCTACAAAGGTGCTGCAAATGAGGAGTGATAACATTTTCGAAAAGTTTTGGGATAGCCGACAATTTAGAGATTCCTCTGTAATTGCTTGCATCCAGTTTGCTACCTTTTTTGTGAAGAGGAATCACAAAGGACTCCTTCCATATATGAGGGAATTGTGAAGATTCCAAAGATAAGGTAAACAGTTTCAGTAGAGGCTTGCACAAGGCTTTCCGCACAGAATCTGAGCACACAGCCAGGGATTCCATCGGGACCTGGCGAATAGACCGGTTTAACACGCTGAAGATCGTTAAGCAGTGAGCTTTCGTTTATAGTGGGGCAAAATATTAGGTTCGACTTAGATACAGCATAAGAGTATGGCTGTTCGGAATGAGGTAAAGTTGAATATGTTGTTTGAAAAAACTTGGCGAATAGATCGGCTATTGCCTGATCCGATGTAACCGTAGTGTTTTCAAAAATAGCGAGGAAGGGTAAGAACTTGTTTTTCGCTTAGTGCTAACGAAATTATAAAACTGTTTCGGATCCTGTGCAAACTGGAACTTACAACGGTTTAAATAATTTTTGTAGCACTGAGCATTAAGCACGGTAAAGTTTAACCGAGCGCTTAAATATTTACAAAGGATGGACTGAGAACCGGTATTTTTAAATTTCATATAGAGTCTGGACTTTACATTTCTTAGGTGTGTCAACTCTTTATTAAACCAAGGAGGTTTAGAGATTGACGGATAGTACATCGGAACACAAGAGTAAAAAAATGATTTAATTGCGGTATAAAACATATTACATATTGGGTAACTATTTCGAATGTTTTGATCAAAAAACCAAATATTTTTTTCACAAAAAAATCTGGGAAAATATTTTTGGCAAAAAAATGAAATTTCAAATTGGCTTTTTTGGCTATAACTTGACTAAAAATGGTCAGAGAGCAAAAAGAAGTACCATTTTGTACTCCTTACAACCAATACTAACAACACCTTTCACTTTTAAACTGATTTTGTAAAATTAATTTTTGGCCAAATTTTCGAATTTTTTGTAAGGGGTACCATCATCAAAATTTGCAAAAAATTTAAACCTCCTAGAATTCCAAAACTTGAATGCAATTCGATTGGGATTTAAGAAACAAACTCAACGAGGTATGACATTCCATATTTGGGTAATTATTTCGAATGTTTTGATCAAAAAACCAAATATTTTTTTCACTAAAAATCTGCGAAAATATTTTTGGCAAAAAAATGAAATTTCAAATTGGCGTTTTTGGCTATAACTTGACTAAAAATGGTCAGAGAGCAAAAAGAAGTACCATTTTGTACTCCTTACAACCAATACTAACAACTCCTTTCACTTTTGAACTGATTTTGTAAAATTAATTTTTGGCCAAATTTTCGCATTTTTTGTAAGGGGTACCATCATTAAAATTTGCAAAAAATTTAAACCTCCTAGAATTCCACAACTTGAATGAAATTCGATTAGGTTTAAGAACCAATCTCAACGAGGTATGACATTCCATATTTTTTTTTTTTTTTTTTTTTTTTTTTTTTTTCGCACGGGTCCCACGGCCACACCTCCCGCCCAACCGACCGAGGGGCGCTGCCGTGTATCGTACGGCTCGATTCGCGAGAAGATATAGACGCGATATAAAAAATAGAATAGGAACGAGGAAATTAATAACTATGTTAAATATTAGTGTTAGTAGGATCTAATTATGTAATAGAAAAGATAAAATGGATTGCTTTAATAGCGGCAGAGAGTCAAGATTACAGATAATAGGATAAAGTCTATTATAGTCAGAACATAAAACTCTATAAGGGTCATGCAACTCATAATTAGATCTACAATGATTTAAGATAAGGGGTATATAGTTTCTAGTGACTCTACTTGGAACCGAGAAGTTAAGCCGACTAATCAAGTCGGGACTCTCAACATCCCCACGAATAAGCTTACAAATAAAGACTGTTCCAAGCATAGTTCTACGGTTAGCTAGGGATGGTAAATTAATTAAAAGTAGTCTACTGGAATAAGGAGGTAATATATGGTTTACATCCCAATTTAGGCGCCGCAAGGCAAAAAGTAAGAAGTTTTTTTGGACCGATTCAATGCGGTCCGAGTGGACTGCGTATTGTGGACTCCAAACAGGTGATCCGTACTCGAGAATCGGACGGACTAACGAAATAAATAAGGTTTTAGTCAAGTAAGGGTCATCGAATTCCTTGGACCACCTTTTTATAAAACCAAGCACACCCCTGGCCTTATTGACAATAGACGAAATATGGTCAGAAAATTTAAGTTTTGGGTCCAAAAGAACACCAAGATCATCAACTCGTGTTATTCTGTCCAGAGAGCACCCACTTAGAGTGTAAGTCGTGCGTATTGGGTTGGCACGACAAAAGGTCATAACTTTACACTTGGAGCTATTTAAGTCTAATATGTTATCACGGCACCATATTTGAAATCGGTCTAGATCGGATTGTAAGTCCAAATGGCAAGAGGTGTCCTTGTACTGGAGGCATAATTTAACATCGTCTGCGTACATAAGTACACGCGAATGTTTTATTATTAAGGGGAGGTCGTTAATGAATAAGGTAAAAAGAAGCGGACCAAGATGGCTCCCTTGTGGGACACCGGATGTGACTCGGAGAATAGAAGATAACGAATTTTTAAAGAGGACTTGTTGTGTCCTGCCATTCAGATAGCTTGAAATCCAATTTAGAAGATCAACAGGGAAACCTATAAGGTCAAGTTTTTTTATTAGAAGGTAATGATTAACAGAGTCAAATGCTTTACTGAAGTCAGTGTAGATGACATCTGTTTGAAGATTATTTTTGAAACCCTGTATTACGAAAGAAGTTAGCTCCAAGAGGTTAGTGGTTGTAGATCTGCGTTTCATAAAACCGTGTTGACACGGTGATATGATTGATCTACAAAGGTGCTGCAAATGAGGAGTGATAACATTTTCGAAAAGTTTTGGGATAGCCGACAATTTAGAGATTCCTCTGTAATTGCTTGCATCCAGTTTGCTACCTTTTTTGTGAAGAGGAATCACAAAGGACTCCTTCCATATATGAGGGAATTGTGAAGATTCCAAAGATAAGGTAAACAGTTTCAGTAGAGGCTTGCACAAGGCTTCCGCACAGAATCTGAGCACACAGCCAGGGATTCCATCGGGACCTGGCGAATAGACCGGTTTAACACGCTGAAGATCGTTAAGCAGTGAGCTTTCGTTTATAGTGGGGCAAAATATTAGGTTCGACTTAGATACAGCATAAGAGTATGGCTGTTCGGAATGAGGTAAAGTTGAATATGTTGTTTGAAAAAACTTGGCGAATAGATCGGCTATTGCCTGATCCGATGTAACCGTAGTGTTTTCAAAAAATAGCGAGGAAGGGTAAGAACTTGTTTTTCGCTTAGTGCTAACGAAATTATAAAACTGTTTCGGATCCTGTGCAAACTGGAACTTACAACGGTTTAAATAATTTTTGTAGCACTGAGCATTAAGCACGGTAAAGTTTAACCGAGCGCTTAAATATTTACAAAGGATGGACTGAGAACCGGTATTTTTAAATTTCATATAGAGTCTGGACTTTACATTTCTTAGGTGTGTCAACTCTTTATTAAACCAAGGAGGTTTAGAGATTGACGGATAGCATCGGAACACAAGAGTAAAAAAATGATTTAATTGCGGTATAAAACATATTACATATTGGGTAATTATTTCGAATGTTTTGATGAAAAAACCAAATATTTTTTTCACAAAAAATCTGGGAAAATATTCTTGGCAAAAAAATTAAATTTCAAATTGGCTTTTTTGGCTATAACTTGACTAAAATGGTCAGAGAGCAAAAAGAAGTTCCATTTTGTACTCCTTACAACCAATACTAACAACTCCTTTCACTTTTGAACTGATTTTGTAAAATTAATTTTTGGCCAAATTTTCGCATTTTTGGTAAGGGGTACCATAATTAAAATTTGCAAAAAATTGAAACCTCCTAGAATTCCAAAACTTGAATGCAATTCGATTGGGATTTAAGAAACAAACTCAACGAGGTATGACATTCCATATTTGGGTAACTATATCGAATGTTTTGATCAAAAAACCAAATATTTTTTTCACTAAAAATCTGCGAAAATATTTTTGGCAAAAAAATGAAATTTCAAATTGGCGTTTTTGGCTATAACTTGACTAAAAATGGTCAGAGAGCAAAAAGAAGTACCATTTTGTACTCCTTACAACCAATACTAACAACTCCTTTCACTTTTGAACTGATTTTGTAAAATTAATTTTTGGCCAAATTTTCGCATTTTTTGTAAGGGGTACCATCATTAAAATTTGCAAAAAATTTAAACCTCCTAGAATTCCACAACTTGAATGAAATTCGATTAGGTTTAAGAACCAATCTCAACGAGGTATGACATTCCATATTTTTTTTTTTTTTTTTTTTTTTTTTTTTTTTTCGCACGGGTCCCACGGCCACACCTCCCGCCCAACCGACCGAGGGGCGCTGCCGTGTATCGTACGGCTCGATTCGCGAGAAGATATAGACGCGATATAAAAAATAGAATAGGAACGAGGAAATTAATAACTATGTTAAATATTAGTGTTAGTAGGATCTAATTATGTAATAGAAAAGATAAAATGGATTGCTTTAATAGCGGCAGAGAGTCAAGATTACAGATAATAGGATAAAGTCTATTATAGTCAGAACATAAAACTCTATAAGGGTCATGCAACTCATAATTAGATCTACAATGATTTAAGATAAGGGGTATATAGTTTCTAGTGACTCTACTTGGAACCGAGAAGTTAAGCCGACTAATCAAGTCGGGACTCTCAACATCCCCACGAATAAGCTTACAAATAAAGACTGTTCCAAGCATAGTTCTACGGTTAGCTAGGGATGGTAAATTAATTAAAAGTAGTCTACTGGAATAAGGAGGTAATATATGGTTTACATCCCAATTTAGGCGCCGCAAGGCAAAAAGTAAGAAGTTTTTTTGGACCGATTCAATGCGGTCCGAGTGGACTGCGTATTGTGGACTCCAAACAGGTGATCCGTACTCGAGAATCGGACGGACTAACGAAATAAATAAGGTTTTAGTCAAGTAAGGGTCATCGAATTCCTTGGACCACCTTTTTATAAAACCAAGCACACCCCTGGCCTTATTGACAATAGACGAAATATGGTCAGAAAATTTAAGTTTTGGGTCCAAAAGAACACCAAGATCATCAACTCGTGTTATTCTGTCCAGAGAGCACCCACTTAGAGTGTAAGTCGTGCGTATTGGGTTGGCACGACAAAAGGTCATAACTTTACACTTGGAGCTATTTAAGTCTAATATGTTATCACGGCACCATATTTGAAATCGGTCTAGATCGGATTGTAAGTCCAAATGGCAAGAGGTGTCCTTGTACTGGAGGCATAATTTAACATCGTCTGCGTACATAAGTACACGCGAATGTTTTATTATTAAGGGGAGGTCGTTAATGAATAAGGTAAAAAGAAGCGGACCAAGATGGCTCCCTTGTGGGACACCGGATGTGACTCGGAGAATAGAAGATAACGAATTTTTAAAGAGGACTTGTTGTGTCCTGCCATTCAGATAGCTTGAAATCCAATTTAGAAGATCAACAGGGAAACCTATAAGGTCAAGTTTTTTTATTAGAAGGTAATGATTAACAGAGTCAAATGCTTTACTGAAGTCAGTGTAGATGACATCTGTTTGAAGATTATTTTTGAAACCCTGTATTACGAAAGAAGTTAGCTCCAAGAGGTTAGTGGTTGTAGATCTGCGTTTCATAAAACCGTGTTGACACGGTGATATGATTGATCTACAAAGGTGCTGCAAATGAGGAGTGATAACATTTTCGAAAAGTTTTGGGATAGCCGACAATTTAGAGATTCCTCTGTAATTGCTTGCATCCAGTTTGCTACCTTTTTTGTGAAGAGGAATCACAAAGGACTCCTTCCATATATGAGGGAATTGTGAAGATTCCAAAGATAAGGTAAACAGTTTCAGTAGAGGCTTGCACAAGGCTTCCGCACAGAATCTGAGCACACAGCCAGGGATTCCATCGGGACCTGGCGAATAGACCGGTTTAGATCGTGAAGATCGTTAAGCAGTGAGCTTTCGTTTATAGTGGGGCAAAATATTAGGTTCGACTTAGATACAGCATAAGAGTATGGCTGTTCGGAATGAGGTAAAGTTGAATATGTTGTTTGAAAAACTTGGCGAATAGATCGGCCTGATCCGATGTAACCGTAGTGTTTTCAAAAAATAGCGAGGAAGGGTAAAAACTTGTTTTTCGCTTAGTGCTAACGAAATTATAAAACTGTTTCGGATCCTGTGCAAACTGGAACTTACAACGGTTTAAATAATTTTTGTAGCACTGAGCATTAAGCACGGTAAAGTTTAACCGAGCGCTTAAATATTTACAAAGGATGGACTGAGAACCGGTATTTTTACATTTCTTAGGTGTGTCAACTCTTTATTAAACCAAGGAGGTTTAGAGATTGACGGATAGTACATCGGAACACAAGAGTAAAAAAATGATTTAATTGCGGTATAAAACATATTACATATTGGGTAACTATTTCGAATGTTTTGATCAAAAAACCAAATATTTTTTTCACAAAAAATCTGGGAAAATATTTTTGGCAAAAAAATGAAATTTCAAATTGGCTTTTTTGGCTATAACTTGACTAAAAATGGTCAGAGAGCAAAAAGAAGTACCATTTTGTACTCCTTACAACCAATACTAACAACACCTTTCACTTTTAAACTGATTTTGTAAAATTAATTTTTGGCCAAATTTTCGAATTTTTTGTAAGGGGTACCATCATCAAAATTTGCAAAAAATTTAAACCTCCTAGAATTCCAAAACTTGAATGCAATTCGATTGGGATTTAAGAAACAAACTCAACGAGGTATGACATTCCATATTTGGGTAATTATTTCGAATGTTTTGATCAAAATACCAAATATTTTTTTCACAAAAAATCTGGGAAAATATTTTTGGCAAAAAAATTAAATTTCAAATTTAGTTTTTTGGCTATAACTTGACTAAAAATGGTCAGAGAGCAAAAAGAAGTTCCATTTTGTACTCCTTACAACCAATACTAACAACTCCTTTCACTTTTAAACTGATTTTGTAAAATTAATTTTTGGCCAAATTTTCGAATTTTTTGTAAGGGGTACCATCATCAAAATTTGCAAAAAATTTAAACCTCCTAGAATTCCAAAACTTGAATGCAATTCGATTGGGATTTAAGAAACAAACTCAACGAGGTATGACATTCCATATTTGGGTAATTATTTCGAATGTTTTGATCAAAAAACCAATTATTTTTTTCACAAAAAATCTGGGAAAATATTTTTGGCAAAAAAATGAAATTTCAAATTGGCTTTTTTGGCTATAACTTGACTAAAAATGGTCAGAGAGCAAAAAGGAGTACCATTTTGTACTCCTTACAACCAATACTAACAACACCTTTCACTTTTAAACTGATTTTGTAAAATTAATTTTTGGCCAAATTTTCGCATTTTTTGTAAGGGGTACCATCATTAAAATTTGCCAAAAATTTAAACCTCCTAGAATTCCACAACTTGAATGCAATTCGATTGGGTTTAAGAACCAATCTCAACGAGGTATGACATTCCATATTTTTTTTTTTTTTATTATTTTTTTTTCGCACGGGTCCCACGGACACACCTCCCGCCCAACCGACCCAGGGGCGCTGCCGTGTATCGTACGGCTCGATTCGCGAGAAGATATAGACGCGATATAAAAAATAGAATAGGAACGAGGAAATTAATAACTATGTTAAATATTAGTGTTAGTAGGATCTAATTATGTAATAGAAAAGATAAAATGGATTGCTTTAATAGCGGCAGAGAGTCAAGATTACAGATAATAGGATAAAGTCTATTATAGTCAGAACATAAAACTCTGTAAGGGTCATGCAACTCATAATTAGATCTACAATGATTTAAGATAAGGGGTATATAGTTTCTAGTGACTCTACTTTGAACCGAGAAGTTAAGCCGACTAATCAAGTCGGGACTCTCAACATCCCCACGAATAAGCTTACAAATAAAGACTGTTCCAAGCATAGTTCTACGGTTAGCTAGGGATGGTAAATTAATTAAAAGTAGTCTACTGGAATAAGGAGGTAATATATGGTTTACATCCCAATTTAGGCGCCGCAAGGCAAAAAGTAAGAAGTTTTTTTGGACCGATTCAATGCGGTCCGAGTGGACTGCGTATTGTGGACTCCAAACAGGTGATCCGTACTCGAGAATCGGACGGACTAACGAAATAAATAAGGTTTTAGTCAAGTAAGGGTCATCGAATTCCTTGGACCACCTTTTTATAAAACCAAGCACACCCCTGGCCTTATTGACAATAGACGAAATATGGTCAGAAAATTTAAGTTTTGGGTCCAAAAGAACACCAAGATCATCAACTCGTGTTATTCTGTCCAGAGAGCACCCACTTAGAGTGTAAGTCGTGCGTATTGGGTTGGCACGACAAAAGGTCATAACTTTACACTTGGAGCTATTTAAGTCTAATATGTTATCACGGCACCATATTTGAAATCGGTCTAGATCGGATTGTAAGTCCAAATGGCAAGAGGTGTCCTTGTACTGGAGGCATAATTTAACATCGTCTGCGTACATAAGTACACGCGAATGTTTTATTATTAAGGGGAGGTCGTTAATGAATAAGGTAAAAAGAAGCGGACCAAGATGGCTCCCTTGTGGGACACCGGATGTGACTCGGAGAATAGAAGATAACGAATTTTTAAAGAGGACTTGTTGTGTCCTGCCATTCAGATAGCTTGAAATCCAATTTAGAAGATCAACAGGGAAACCTATAAGGTCAAGTTTTTTTATTAGAAGGTAATGATTAACAGAGTCAAATGCTTTACTGAAGTCAGTGTAGATGACATCTGTTTGAAGATTATTTTTGAAACCCTGTATTACGAAAGAAGTTAGCTCCAAGAGGTTAGTGGTTGTAGATCTGCGTTTCATAAAACCGTGTTGACACGGTGATATGATTGATCTACAAAGGTGCTGCAAATGAGGAGTGATAACATTTTCGAAAAGTTTTGGGATAGCCGACAATTTAGAGATTCCTCTGTAATTGCTTGCATCCAGTTTGCTACCTTTTTTGTGAAGAGGAATCACAAAGGACTCCTTCCATATATGAGGGAATTGTGAAGATTCCAAAGATAAGGTAAACAGTTTCAGTAGAGGCTTGCACAAGGCTTCCGCACAGAATCTGAGCACACAGCCAGGGATTCCATCGGGACCTGGCGAATAGACCGGTTTAACACGCTGAAGATCGTTAAGCAGTGAGCTTTCGTTTATAGTGGGGCAAAATATTAGGTTCGACTTAGATACAGCATAAGAGTATGGCTGTTCGGAATGAGGTAAAGTTGAATATGTTGTTTGAAAAAACTTGGCGAATAGATCGGCTATTGCCTGATCCGATGTAACCGTAGTGTTTTCAAAAAATAGCGAGGAAGGGTAAGAACTTGTTTTTCGCTTAGTGCTAACGAAATTATAAAACTGTTTCGGATCCTGTGCAAACTGGAACTTACAACGGTTTAAATAATTTTTGTAGCACTGAGCATTAAGCACGGTAAAGTTTAACCGAGCGCTTAAATATTTACAAAGGATGGACTGAGAACCGGTATTTTTAAATTTCATATAGAGTCTGGACTTTACATTTCTTAGGTGTGTCAACTCTTTATTAAACCAAGGAGGTTTAGAGATTGACGGATAGCATCGGAACACAAGAGTAAAAAAATGATTTAATTGCGGTATAAAACATATTACATATTGGGTAATTATTTCGAATGTTTTGATGAAAAAACCAAATATTTTTTTCACAAAAAATCTGGGAAAATATTTTTGGCAAAAAAATTAAATTTCAAATTGGCTTTTTTGGCTATAACTTGACTAAAATGGTCAGAGAGGAAAAAGGAGTACCATTTTGTACTCCTTACAACCAATACTAACAACCCCTTTCACTTTTAAACTGATTTTGTAAAATTAATTTTTTGCCAAATTTTCGGATTTTTTTGTAAGGGGTACCATCATCAAAATTTGCAAAAAATTTAAACCTCCTAGAATTCCAAAATTTCAGTGCAATTCGATTGGGATTTAAGAAACAAACTCAACGAGGTATGACATTCCATATTTGGGTAACTATTTCGAATGTTTTGATCAAAAAACCAAATATTTTTTTCACTAAAAATCTGCGAAAATATTTTTGGCAAAAAAATGAAATTTCAAATTGGCGTTTTTGGCTATAACTTGACTAAAAATGGTCAGAGAGCAAAAAGGAGTACCATTTTGTACTCCTTACAACCAATACTAACAACCCCTTTCACTTTTAAACTGATTTTGTAAAATTAATTTTTGGCCAAATTTTCGGATTTTTTTGTAAGGGGTACCATCATCAAAATTTGCAAAAAATTTAAACCTCCTAGAATTCCAAAATTTCAGTGCAATTCGATTGGGATTTAAGAAACAAACTCAACGAGGTATGACATTCCATATTTGGGTAATTATTTCGAATGTTTTGATCAAAAAACCAAATATTTTTTTCACAAAAAATCTGGGAAAATATTTTTGGCAAAAAAATGAAATTTCAAATTGGCTTTTTTGGCTATAACTTGACTAAAAATGGTCAGAGAGCAAAAAGGAGTACCATTTTGTACTCCTTACAACCAATACTAACAACCCCTTTCACTTTTAAACTAATTTTGTAATATTAATTTTTGGACAAATTTTCGAATTTTTGTAAGGGGTACCATCATCAAAATTTGCAAAAAAATTAAACCTCCTAGAATTCCAAAACTTGAATGCAATTCGATTGGGATTTAAGAAACAAACTCAACGAGGTATGACATTCCATATTTGGGTAATTATTTCGAATGTTTTGATCAGAATACCAAATATTTTTTTCACTAAAAATATGGGAAAATATTTTTGGCAAAAAAATGAAATTTCAAATTGGCTTTTTTGGCTATAACTTGACTACAAATGGTCAGAGAGCAAAAAAGAGTACCATTTTGTACTCCTTACAACCAATACTAACAACCCCTTTCACTTTTAAACTGATTTTGTAAAATTAATTTTTGCCAAATTTTCGAATTTTTTGTAAGGGTACCATCATCAAAATTTGCAAAAAATTTAAACCTCCTAGAATTCCAAAACTTGAATGCAATTCGATTTGGATTTAAGAAACAAACTTAACGAGGTATGACATTCCATATTTGGGTAATTATTTCGAATGTTTTGATGAAAAAACCAAATATTTTTTTCACAAAAAATCTGGGAAAATATTTTTGGCAAAAAAATGAAATTTCAAATTGACTTTTTTGGCTATAACTTGACTAAAAATGGTCAGAGAGCAAAAAGAAGTACCATTTTGTACTCCTTACAACCAATACTAACAACACCTTTCACTTTTAAACTGATTTTGTAAAATTAATTTTTGGCCAAATTTTCGAATTTTTTGTAAGGGGTACCATCATCAAAATTTGCAAAAAATTTAAACCTCCTAGAATTCCAAAACTTGAATGCAATTCGATTGGGATTTAAGAAACAAACTCAACGAGGTATGACATTCCATATTTGAATAATTATTTCGAATGTTTTGATCAAAAAACCAAATATTTTTATCACAAAAAATCTGGGGAAATTTTTTTGGCAAAAAAATGAAATTTCAAATTGGCTTTTTTGGCTATAACTTGACTAAAAATGGTCAGAGAGCAAAAATGAGTAGCATTTTGTACTCCTTACAACCAATACTAACAACCCCTTTCACTTTTAAACTAACTTGTAAAATTAATTTTTGGCCAAATTTTCCAATTTTTTGTAAGGGGTACCATTAAACATCCTAGAATTCCAAAACATAAATGCAATTCGATTGGGATTTAAGAAACAAACTCAACGAGGTATGACATTCCATATTTGGGTAATTATTTCGAATGTTTTGATAAAAAAACCAAATATTTTTTTCACAAAAAATCTGGGAAAATATTTTTGGCAAAAAAATGAAATTTCAAATTGGCTTTTTTGGCTATAACTTGACTAAAAATGGTCAGAGAGCAAAAAGGAGTACCATTTTGTACTCCTTACAACCAATACTAACAACCCCTTTCACTTTTAAACTAATTTTGTAATATTAATTTTTGGCCAAATTTTCGAATTTTTTTTAAGGGGTACCATCATTAAAATATGCAAAAAATTTAAACCTCCTAGAATTCCAAAACTTGAATGCAATTCGATTGGGATTTAAGAAACAAACTTAACGAGGTATGACATTCCATATTTGGGTAATTATTTCGAATGTTTTGATCAAAAAACCAAATATTTTTTTCACAAAAAATCTGGGAAAATATTTTTGGCAAAAAAATGAAATTTTAAATTGGCTTTTTTGGCTATAACTTGACTAAAAATGGTCAGAGAGCAAAAAGAAGTACCATTTTGTACTCCTTACAACCAATACTAACAACTCCTTTCACTTTTGAACTGATTTTGTAAAATTAATTTTTGGCCAAATTTTCGCATTTTTTGTAAGGGGTACCATCATTAAAATTTGCCAAAAATTTAAACCTCCTAGAATTCCACAACTTGAATGCAATTCGATTGGGTTTAAGAACCAATCTCAACGAGGTATGACATTCTATATTTTTTTTTTTTTTTATTATTTTTTTTTTCGCACGGGTCCCACGGCCACACCTCCCGCCCAACCGACCGAGGGGCGCTGCCGTGTATCGTACGGCTCGATTCGCGAGAAGATATAGACGCGATATAAAAAATAGAATAGGAACGAGGAAATTAATAACTATGTTAAATATTAGTGTTAGTAGGATCTAATTATGTAATAGAAAAGATAAAATGGATTGCTTTAATAGCGGCAGAGAGTCAAGATTACAGATAATAGGATAAAGTCTATTATAGTCAGAACATAAAACTCTGTAAGGGTCATGCAACTCATAATTAGATCTACAATGATTTAAGATAAGGGGTATATAGTTTCTAGTGACTCTACTTGGAACCGAGAAGTTAAGCCGACTAATCAAGTCGGGACTCTCAACATCCCCACGAATAAGCTTACAAATAAAGACTGTTCCAAGCATAGTTCTACGGTTAGCTAGGGATGGTAAATTAATTAAAAGTAGTCTACTGGAATAAGGAGGTAATATATGGTTTACATCCCAATTTAGGCGCCGCAAGGCAAAAAGTAAGAAGTTTTTTTGGACCGATTCAATGCGGTCCGAGTGGACTGCGTATTGTGGACTCCAAACAGGTGATCCGTACTCGAGAATCGGACGGACTAACGAAATAAATAAGGTTTTAGTCAAGTAAGGGTCATCGAATTCCTTGGACCACCTTTTATAAAACCAAGCACACCCCTGGCCTTATTGACAATAGACGAAATATGGTCAGAAAATTTAAGTTTTGGGTCCAGAAGAACACCAAGATCATCAACTCGTGTTATTCTGTCCAGAGAGCACCCACTTAGAGTGTAAGTCGTGCGTATTGGGTTGGCACGACAAAAGGTCATAACTTTACACTTGGAGCTATTTAAGTCTAATATGTTATCACGGCACCATATTTGAAATCGGTCTAGATCGGATTGTATCCATTGTATTGTATCGGATTGTATCGGATGACATTCCATATTTGGGTAATTATTTCGAATGTTTTGATCAGAATACCAAATATTTTTTTCACTAAAAATATGGGAAAATATTTTTGGCAAAAAAATGAAATTTCAAATTGGCTTTTTTGGCTATAACTTGACTACAAATGGTCAGAGAGCAAAAAAGAGTACCATTTTGTACTCCTTACAACCAATACTAACAACACCTTTCACTTTTAAACTGATTTTGTAAAATTAATTTTTGCCAAATTTTCGAATTTTTTGTAAGGGTACCATCATCAAAATTTGCAAAAAATTTAAACCTCCTAGAATTCCAAAACTTGAATGCAATTCGATTGGTATTTAAGAAACAAACTCAACGAGGTATGGCATTCCATATTTGGGTAATTATTCCGAATGTTTTGATCAAAATACCAAATATTTTTTTCAAAAAAAATCTGGGAAAATATTTTTGGCAAAAAAATGAAATTTCAAATTGGCTTTTTTGGCTATAAGTTGACTAAAAATGGTCAGAGAGCAAAAAGGAGTACCATTTTGTACTCCTTACAGCCAATGCTAACAACCCCTTTCACTTTTAAACTGATTTTGTAAAATTATTTTTTGGCCAAATTTTCGAATTTTTTGTAAGGGGTACCATCATCAAAATTTGCAAAAAATTTAAACCTCCTAGAATTCCAAAACTTGAATGCAATTCGATTTGGATTTAAGAAACAAACTTAACGAGGTATGACATTCCATATTTGGGTAATTATTTCGAATGTTTTGATGAAAAAACCAAATATTTTTTTCACAAAAAATCTGGGAAAATATTTTTGGCAAAAAAATGAAATTTCAAATTGACTTTTTTGGCTATAACTTGACTAAAAATGGTCAGAGAGCAAAAAGAAGTACCATTTTGTACTCCTTACAACCAATACTAACAACACCTTTCACTTTTAAACTGATTTTGTAAAATTAATTTTTGGCCAAATTTCGAATTTTTTGTAAGGGGTACCATCATCAAAATTTGCAAAAAATTTAAACCTCCTAGAATTCCAAAACTTGAATGCAATTCGATTGGGATTTAAGAAACAAACTCAACGAGGTATGACATTCCATATTTGGATAATTATTTCGAATGTTTTGATCAAAAAACCAAATATTTTTATCACAAAAAATCTGGGGAAATTTTTTTGGCAAAAAAATGAAATTTCAAATTGGCTTTTTTGGCTATAACTTGACTAAAAATGGTCAGAGAGCAAAAAGGAGTAGCATTTTGTACTCCTTACAACCAATACTAACAACCCTTTCACTTTTAAACTGATTTGTAAAATTAATTTTTAGCCAAATTTTCGAATTTTTTGTAAGGGGTACCATCATCCAAAATTAAACCTCCTAGAATTCCAAAACTTGAATGCAATTCGATTGGGATTTAAGAAACAAACTCAACGAGGTATGACATTCCATATTTGGGTAATATTTCGAATGTTTTGATAAAAAACCAAATATTTTTTTCACAAAAAATCTGGGAAAATATTTTTGGCAAAAAAATGAAATTTCAAATTGGCTTTTTTGCTATAACTTGACTAAAAATGGTCAGAGAGCAAAAAGGAGTACCATTTTGTACTCCTTACAACCAATACTAACAACCCCTTTCACTTTTAAACTAATTTTGTAATATTAATTTTTGGCCAAATTTTCGAATTTTTTGTAAGGGGTACCATCATTAAAATATGCAAAAAATTTAAACCTCCTAGAATTCCAAAACTTGAATGCAATTCGATTGGGATTTAAGAAACAAACTTAACGAGGTATGACATTCCATATTTGGGTAATTATTTCGAATGTTTTGATCAAAAAACCAAATATTTTTTTCACAAAAAATCTGGGAAAATATTTTGGCAAAAAAATGAAATTTTAAATTGGCTTTTTTGGCTATAACTTGACTAAAAATGGTCAGAGAGCAAAAGAAGTACCATTTTGTACTCCTTACAACCAATACTAACAACTCCTTTCACTTTTGAACTGATTTTGTAAAATTAATTTTTGGCCAAATTTTCGCATTTTTTGTAAGGGGTACCATCATTAAAATTTGCCAAAAATTTAAACCTCCTAGAATTCCACAACTTGAATGCAATTCGATTGGGTTTAAGAACCAATCTCAACGAGGTATGACATTCCATATTTTTTTTTTTTTTTATTATTTTTTTTTTTCGCACGGGTCCCACGGCCACACCTCCCGCCCAACCGACCGAGGGGCGCTGCCGTGTATCGTACGGCTCGATTCGCGAGAAGATATAGACGCGATATAAAAAATAGAATAGGAACGAGGAAATTAATAACTATGTTAAATATTAGTGTTAGTAGGATCTAATTATGTAATAGAAAAGATAAAATGGATTGCTTTAATAGCGGCAGAGAGTCAAGATTACAGATAATAGGATAAAGTCTATTATAGTCAGAACATAAAACTCTGTAAGGGTCATGCAACTCATAATTAGATCTACAATGATTTAAGATAAGGGGTATATAGTTTCTAGTGACTCTACTTGGAACCGAGAAGTTAAGCCGACTAATCAAGTCGGGACTCTCAACATCCCCACGAATAAGCTTACAAATAAAGACTGTTCCAAGCATAGTTCTACGGTTAGCTAGGGATGGTAAATTAATTAAAAGTAGTCTACTGGAATAAGGAGGTAATATATGGTTTACATCCCAATTTAGGCGCCGCAAGGCAAAAAGTAAGAAGTTTTTTTGGACCGATTCAATGCGGTCCGAGTGGACTGCGTATTGTGGACTCCAAACAGGTGATCCGTACTCGAGAATCGGACGGACTAACGAAATAAATAAGGTTTTAGTCAAGTAAGGGTCATCGAATTCCTTGGACCACCTTTTTATAAAACCAAGCACACCCCTGGCCTTATTGACAATAGACGAAATATGGTCAGAAAATTTAAGTTTTGGGTCCAGAAGAACACCAAGATCATCAACTCGTCTTATTCTGTCCAGAGAGCACCCACTTAGAGTGTAAGTCGTGCGTATTGGGTTGGCACGACAAAAGGTCATAACTTTACACTTGGAGCTATTTAAGTCTAATATGTTATCACGGCACCATATTTGAAATCGGTCTAGATCGGATTGTAAGTCCAAATGGCAAGAAGTGTCCTTGTACTGGAGGCATAATTTAACATCGTCTGCGTACATAAGTACACGCGAATGTTTTATTATTAAGGGGAGGTCGTTAATGAATAAGGTAAAAAGAAGCGGACCAAGATGGCTCCCTTGTGGGACACCGGATGTGACTCGGAGAATAGAAGATAACGAATTTTTAAAGAGGACTTGTTGTGTCCTGCCATTCAGATAGCTTGAAATCCAATTTAGAAGATCAACAGGGAAACCTATAAGGTCAAGTTTTTTTATTAGAAGGTAATGATTAACAGAGTCAAATGCTTTACTGAAGTCAGTGTAGATGACATCTGTTTGAAGATTATTTTTGAAACCCTGTATTACGAAAGAAGTTAGCTCCAAGAGGTTAGTGGTTGTAGATCTGCGTTTCATAAAACCGTGTTGACACGGTGATATGATTGATCTACAAAGGTGCTGCAAATGAGGAGTGATAACATTTCGAAAAAGTTTTGGGATAGCCGACAATTTAGAGATTCCTCTGTAATTGCTTGCATCCAGTTTGCTACCTTTTTTGTGAAGAGGAATCACAAAGGACTCCTTCCATATATGAGGGAATTGTGAAGATTCCAAAGATAAGGTAAACAGTTTCAGTAGAGGCTTGCACAAGGCTTCCGCACAGAATCTGAGCACACAGCCAGGGATTCCATCGGGACCTGGCGAATAGACCGGGTTTAACACGCTGAAGATCGTTAAGCAGTGAGCTTTCGTTTATAGTGGGGCAAAATATTAGGTTCGACTTAGATACAGCATAAGAGTATGGCTGTTCGGAATGAGGTAAAGTTGAATATGTTGTTTGAAAAAACTTGGCGAATAGATCGGCTATTGCCTGATCCGATGTAACCGTAGTGTTTTCAAAAAATAGCGAGGAAGGGTAAGAACTTGTTTTTCGCTTAGTGCTAACGAAATTATAAAACTGTTTCGGATCCTGTGCAAACTGGAACTTACAACGGTTTAAATAATTTTTGTAGCACTGAGCATTAAGCACGGTAAAGTTTAACCGAGCGCTTAAATATTTACAAAGGATGGACTGAGAACCGGTATTTTTAAATTTCATATAGAGTCTGGACTTTACATTTCTTAGGTGTGTCAACTCTTTATTAAACCAAGGAGGTTTAGAGATTGACGGATAGTACATCGGAACACAAGAGTAAAAAAATGATTTAATTGCGGTATAAAACATATTACATATTGGGTAACTATTTCGAATGTTTTGATCAAAAAAACCAAATATTTTTTTCACAAAAAATCTGGGAAAATATTTTTGGCAAAAAAATGAAATTTCAAATTGGCTTTTTTGGCTATAACTTGACTAAAAATGGTCAGAGAGCAAAAAGAAGTACCATTTTGTACTCCTTACAACCAATACTAACAACTCCTTTCACTTTTGAACTGATTTTGTAAAATTAATTTTTGGCCAAATTTTCGCATTTTTTGTAAGGGGTACCATCATTAAAATTTGCAAAAAATTCAATCCTCCTAGAATTCCAAAACTTGAATGCAATTCGATTGGGATTTAAGAAACAAACTCAACGAGGTATGACATTCCATATTTGGGTAATTATTTCGAATGTTTTGATCAAAAAACCAAATATTTTTTTCACAAAAAATCTGGGAAAATATTTTTGGCAAAAAAATGAAATTTTAAATTGGCTTTTTTGGCTATAACTTGACTAAAAATGGTCAGAGAGCAAAAAGGAGTACCATTTTGTACTCCTTACAACCAATACTAACAACCCTTTCACTTTTAAACTGATTTTGTAAAATTAATTTTGGCCAAATTTTCGAATTTTTTGTAAGGGGTACCATCATTAAAATTTGCAAAAAATTTAAACCTCCTAGAATTCCAAAACTTGAATGCAATTCGATTGGGATTTAAGAAACAAACTCAACGAGGTATGACATTCCATATTTGATCAATTATTTCGAATGTTTTGATCAAAAAACCAAATATTTTTTCACAAAAAATCTGGGAAAATATTTTTGGCAAAAAAATGAAATTTCAAATTGCTTTTTTTGGCTATAACTTGACTAAAAATGGTCAGAGAGCAAAAAGGAGTACATTTTGTACTCCTTACAACCAATACTAACAACCCTTTCACTTTTAAACTGATTTTGTAAAATTAATTTTTGGCCAAATTTTCGAATTTTTTGTAAGGGGTACCATCATCAAAATTAAACCTCCTAGAATTCCAAACTTGAATGCAATTCGATTGGGATTTAAGAAACAAACTCAACGAGGTATGACATTCCATATTTGGGTAATTATTTCGAATGTTTTGATCAAAAAACCAAATATTTTTTCACAAAAAATCTGGGAAAATATTTTTGGCAAAAAATGAAATTTTAAATTGGCTTTTTTGGCTATAACTTGACTAAAAATGGTCAGAGAGCAAAAAGAGTACCATTTTGTACTCCTTACAACCAATACTAACAACCCTTTCACTTTTAACTGATTTTGTAAATTAATTTTTGGCCAAATTTTTCATTTTTTTAAGGGTACCATCATTAAAATTGCAAAAAATTTAAACCTCCTAGAATTCCACAACTTGAATGCAATTCGATTGGGTTTAAGAACCAATCTCAACGAGGTATGACATTCCATATTTTTTTTTTTTTTTTTTTATTTTTTTTTTCGCACGGGTCCCACGGCCACACCTCCCGCCCAACCGACCGAGGGGCGCTGCCGTGTATCGTACGGCTCGATTCGCGAGAAGATATAGACGCGATATAAAAAATAGAATAGGAACGAGGAAATTAATAACTATGTTAAATATTAGTGTTAGTAGGATCTAATTATGTAATAGAAAAGATAAAATGGATTGCTTTAATAGCGGCAGAGAGTCAAGATTACAGATAATAGGATAAAGTCTATTATAGTCAGAACATAAAACTCTATAAGGGTCATGCAACTCATAATTAGATCTACAATGATTTAAGATAAGGGGTATATAGTTTCTAGTGACTCTACTTGAACCGAGAAGTTAAGCCGACTAATCAAGTCGGGACTCTCAACATCCCCACGAATAAGCTTACAAATAAAGACTGTTCCAAGCATAGTTCTACGGTTAGCTAGGGATGGTAAATTAATTAAAAGTAGTCTACTGGAATAAGGAGGTAATATATGGTTTACATCCCAATTTAGGCGCCGCAAGGCAAAAAGTAAGAAGTTTTTTTGGACCGATTCAATGCGGTCCGAGTGGACTGCGTATTGTGGACTCCAAACAGGTGATCCGTACTCGAGAATCGGACGGACTAACGAAATAAATAAGGTTTTAGTCAAGTAAGGGTCATCGAATTCCTTGGACCACCTTTTTATAAACCAAGCACACCCCTGGCCTTATTGACAATAGACGAAATATGGTCAGAAAATTTAAGTTTTGGTCCAGAAGAACACCAAGATCATCAACTCGTGTTATTCTGTCCAGAGAGCACCCACTTAGAGTGTAAGTCGTGCGTATTGGGTTGGCACGACAAAAGGTCATAACTTTACACTTGGAGCTATTTAAGTCTAATATGTTATCACGGCACCATATTTGAAATCGGTCTAGATCGGATTGTAAGTCCAAATGGCAAGAAGTGTCCTTGTACTGGAGGCATAATTTAACATCGTCTGCGTACATAAGTACACGCGAATGTTTTATTATTAAGGGGAGGTCGTTAATGAATAAGGTAAAAAGAAGCGGACCAAGATGCTCCCTTGTGGGACACCGGATGTGACTCGGAGAATAGAAGATAACGAATTTTTTAAAGAGGACTTGTTGTGTCCTGCATTCAGATAGCTTGAAATCCAATTTAGAAGATCAACAGGGAAACCTATAAGGTCAAGTTTTTTTATTAGAAGGTAATGATTAACAGAGTCAAATGCTTTACTGAAGTCAGTGTAGATGACATCTGTTTGAAGATTATTTTTGAAACCCTGTATTACGAAAGAAGTTAGCTCCAAGAGGTTAGTGTTGTAGATCTGCGTTTCATAAAACCGTGTTGACACGGTGATATGATTGATCTACAAGGTGCCTGCAAATGAGGAGTGATAACATTTTCGAAAAGTTTTGGGATAGCCGACAATTTAGAGATTCCTCTGTAATTGCTTGCATCCAGTTTGCTACCTTTTTTGTGAAGAGGAATCACAAAGGACTCCTTCCATATATGAGGGAATTGTGAAGATTCCAAAGATAAGGTAAACAGTTTCAGTAGAGCTTGCACAAGGCTTCCGCACAGAATCTGAGCACACAGCCAGGGATTCCATCGGGACCTGGCGAATAGCCGGTTTAACCGCTGAAGATCGTTAAGCAGTGAGCTTTCGTTTATAGTGGGGCAAAATATTAGGTTCGACTTAGATACAGCATAAGAGTATGGCTGTTCGGAATGAGGGTAAAGTTGAATATGTTGTTTTGAAAAAACTTGGCGAATAGATCGGCTATTGCCTGATTCCGATGTAACCGTAGTGTTTTCAAAAAAATAGCGAGGAAGGGTAAGAACTTGTTTTTCGCTTAGTGTAACGAAATTATAAAACTGTTTCGGATCCTGTGCAAACTGGAACTTACAACGGTTTAAATAATTTTTGTAGCACTGAGCATTAAGCACGGTAAGTTTAACCGAGCGCTTAAATATTTACAAAGGATGGACTGAGAACCGGTATTTTTAAATTTCATATAGAGTCTGGACTTTACATTTCTTAGGTGTGTCAACTCTTTATTTAAACCAAGGAGGTTTAGAGATTGACGGATAGTACATCGGAACACAAGAGTAAAAAAATGATTTAATTGCGGTATAAAACATATTACATATTGGGTAACTATTTCGAATGTTTTGATAAAAAAACCAAATATTTTTTTCACAAAAAATCTGGGAAAATATTTTTGGGCAAAAAAAATGAAATTTCAAATTGGCTTTTTTGGCTATAACTTGACTAAAATGGTCAGAGAGCAAAAAGAAGTACCATTTTGTACTCCTTACAACCAATCTAACAACCCTTTCACTTTTAAACTGATTTTGTAAAATTAATTTTTGGCCAAATTTTCGCATTTTTTGTAAGGGTACCATCATCAAAAATTTGCAAAAATTTAAACCTCCAGAATTCCAAAACTTGGAATGCAATTCGATTGGGATTTAAGAAACAAACTCAACGAGGTATGACATTCCATATTTGGGTAATTATTTCGAATGTTTTGATCAAAAAAACCAAATATTTTTTTCACAAAAAATCTGGAAAATATTTTTGGCAAAAAAATGAAATTTTAAATTGGCTTTTTTGGCTATAACTTGACTAAAAATGGTCAGAGAGCAAAAAGAAGTACCATTTGTACTCCTTACAACCAATACTAACAACTCCTTTCACTTTGAACTGATTTTGTAAAATTAATTTTTGGCCAAATTTTCGCATTTTTTGTAAGGGGTACCATCATTAAAATTTGCAAAAAAATTTAAACCTCCTAGAATTCCACAACTTGAATGAAATTCGATTAGGTTTAAGAACCAATCTCAACGAGGTATGACATTCCATATTTTTTTTTTTTTTTTTTTTTTTATTTTTTTTTTCGCACGGGTTCCCACGGCACACCCTCCGCCCAACCGACCGAGGGGCGCTGCCGGTGTATCGTACGGCTCGATTCGCGAGAAGATATAGACGCGATATAAAAAATAGAATAGGAACGAGGAAATTAATAACTATGTTAAATATTAGTGTTAGTAGGATCTAATTATGTAATAGAAAGATAAAATGGATTGCTTAATAGCGGCAGAGAGTCAAGATTACAGATAATAGGATAAAGTCTATTATAGTCAGAACATAAAACTCTATAAGGGTCATGCAACCATAATTAGATCTACAATGATTTAAGATAAGGGGTATATAGTTTCTAGTGACTCTACTTGGAACCGAGAAGTTAAGCCGACTAATCAAGTCGGGACTCTCAACATCCCCACGAATAAGCTTACAAATAAAGACTGTTCCAAGCATAGTTCTACGGTTAGCTAGGGATGGTAAATTAATTAAAGTAGTCTACTGGAATAAGGAGGTAATATATGGTTTACATCCCAATTTAGGCGCCGCAAGGCAAAAAGTAAGAAGTTTTTTTTGGACCGATTCAATGCGGTCCGAGTGGACTGCGTATTGTGGACTCCAAACAGGTGATCCGTACTCGAGAATCGGACGGACTAACGAAGATAAATAAGGTTTTAGTCAAGTAAGGGTCATCGAATTCCTTGGACCACCTTTTTATAAAACCAAGCACACCCCTGGCCTTATTGACAATAGACGAAATATGGTCAGAAAATTTAAGTTTTGGGTCCAAAAGAACACCAAGATCATCAACTCGTGTTATTCTGTCCAGAGGCACCCACTTAGAGTTGTAAGTTCGTGCGTAATTGGGTTGGCACGACAAAAGGTCATAACTTTACACTTGGAGCTATTTAAGTCTAAATATGTTATCACGGCACCATATTTGAAATCGGTCTAGATCGGATGGTAAGTCCAAATGGCAGAGGTGTCCTTGTACTGGAGGCAAATTTAACATTCGTCTGCGTACATAAGTACACCGCGAATGTTTTATTTATTAAGGGGAGGTCGTTAATGAATAAGGTAAAAAGAAGCGGACCAAGGATGGTCCCTTGTGGGACACCGGATGTGACTCGGAGAATAGAAGATAACGAATTTTTAAAGAGGACTTGTTGTGTCCTGCCATTCAGATAGCTTGAAATCCAATTTAGAAGATCAACAGGGAAACCTATAAGGTCAAGTTTTTTATTAGAAGGTAATGATTAACAGAGTCAAATGCTTTACTGAAGTCAGTGTAGATGACATCTGTTTGAAGATTATTTTTGAAACCCTGTATTACGAAAGAAGTTAGCTCCAAGAGGTTAGTGGTTGTAGATCTGCGTTTCATAAAACCGTGTTGACACGTGATATGATTGATCTACAAAGGTGCTGCAAATGAGGAGTGATAACATTTTCGAAAGTTTTGGGATAGCCGACAATTTAGAGATTCCTCTGTAATTGCTTGCATCCAGTTTGCTACCTTTTTTGTGAAGAGGAATCACAAAGGACTCCTTCCATATATGAGGGAATTGTGAAGATTCCAAAGATAAGGTAAACAGTTTCAGTAGAGGCTTGCACAAGGCTTCCGCACAGGAATTGAGCACACAGCCAGGGATTCCATCGGGACCTGGCGAATAGACCGGTTTAGATCGTGAAGATCGTTAAGCAGTGAGCTTTCGTTTATAGTGGGGCAAAATATTAGGTTCGACTTAGATACAGCATAAGAGTATGGCTGTTCGGAATGAGGTAAAGTTGAATATGTTGTTTGAAAAACTTGGCGAATAGATCGGCTATTGCCTGATCCGATGTAACCGTAGTGTTTTCAAAAAATAGCGAGGAAGGGTAAGAACTTGTTTTTCGCTTAGTGCTAACGAAATTATAAAACTGTTTCGGATCCTGTGCAAACTGGAACTTACAACGGTTTAAATAATTTTTGTAGCACTGAGCATTAAGCACGGTAAAGTTTAACCGAGCGCTTAAATATTTACAAAGGATGGACTGAGAACCGGTATTTTTAAATTTCATATAGAGTCTGGACTTTACATTTCTTAGGTGTGTCAACTCTTTATTAAACCAAGGAGGTTTAGAGATTGACGGATAGTACATCGGAACACAAGAGTAAAAAAATGATTTAATTGCGGTATAAAACATATTACATATTGGGTAACTATTTCGAATGTTTTGATCAAAAAACCAAATATTTTTTTCACAAAAAATCTGGGAAAATATTTTTGGCAAAAAAATGAAATTTTAAATTGGCTTTTTTGGCTATAACTTGACTAAAAATGGTCAGAGAGCAAAAAGAAGTACCATTTTGTACTCCTTACAACCAATACTAACAACTCCTTTCACTTTTGAACTGATTTTGTAAAATTAATTTTTGGCCAAATTTTCGCATTTTTTGTAAGGGGTACCATCATTAAAATTTGCAAAAAATTTAAACCTCCTAGAATTCCACAACTTGAATGAAATTCGATTAGGTTTAAGAACCAATCTCAACGAGGTATGACATTCCATATTTTTTTTTTTTTTTTTTTTTTATTTTTTTTTTCGCACGGGTCCCACGGCCACACCTCCCGCCCAACCGACCGAGGGGCGCTGCCGTGTATCGTACGGCTCGATTCGCGAGAAGATATAGACGCGATATAAAAAATAGAATAGGAACGAGGAAATTAATAACTATGTTAAATATTAGTGTTAGTAGGATCTAATTATGTAATAGAAAAGATAATGGATTGCTTTAATAGCGGCAGAGAGTCAAGATTACAGATAATAGGATAAAGTCTATTATAGTCAGAACATAAAACTCTATAAGGGTCATGCAACTCATAATTAGATCTACAATGATTTAAGATAAGGGGTATATAGTTTCTAGTGACTCTACTTGGAACCGAGAAGTTAAGCCGACTAATCAAGTCGGGACTCTCAACATCCCCACGAATAAGCTTACAAATAAAGACTGTTCCAAGCATAGTTCTACGGTTAGCTAGGGATGGTAAATTAATTAAAAGTAGTCTACTGGAATAAGGAGGTAATATATGGTTTACATCCCAATTTAGGCGCCGCAAGGCAAAAGTAAGAAGTTTTTTTGGACCGATTCAATGCGGTCCGAGTGGACTGCGTATTGTGGACTCCAAACAGGTGATCCGTACTCGAGAATCGGACGGACTAACGAAATAAATAAGGTTTTAGTCAAGTAAGGGTCATCGAATTCCTTGGACCACCTTTTTATAAAACCAAGCACACCCTGGCCTTATTGACAATAGACGAAATATGGTCAGAAAATTTAAGTTTTGGGTCCAAAAGAACACCAAGATCATCAACTCGTGTTATTCTGTCCAGAGAGCACCCACTTAGAGTGTAAGTCGTGCGTATTGGGTTGGCACGACAAAAGGTCATAACTTTACACTTGGAGCTATTTAAGTCTAATATGTTATCACGGCACCATATTTGAAATCGGTCTAGATCGGATTGTAAGTCCAAATGGCAAGAGGTGTCCTTGTACTGGAGGCATAATT
>NW_025416880.1:0-17457 GCF_016746395.2 Drosophila simulans
AATTAGCATTAACGATGACGTGGCCAAGAATAGAACTGACTTAATATAAAACATCAATTATGAATACCATCTCTGGTACGTAGATTTCCTATGAATTGGAATTTTATTTAAAAAATTCGATATTGCAATATTTTATGAAGTAAATTTTGTGTTCACCTCAGCATCGTTAGTCATGTATTAGCAAGTGTTTTAAATTTCATGTTGCTAGTTAATTACCGCTAATTAATATGAAATATTTTTTGATTTTGATTGTCGATTATCAAAAAACAATAAGAACTTATTTTAAAAATATAACGAATTATTTAGATACAAACCTCTTCTCTATGGTCCTTGATTTATGACATCCTATTCGCTGATTGTACATTCGCATAGCTCCTAAAATTACATCGTAGGTTATCTAGCGTATTGGCTTCCAAAGGGAACTTATAATTGAAACTAAACCATTTAACTTTCACAATAGCATATTTTGTTATGTATATCTATTAGCAATTGTTATAAATTTCATGTTGTAGTTAATACCGCTAATTAATATTAAATATTTTTTGATTTGATTGTCTATTATCAAAACAACATAAGTACTTACTTATTTTAAAAATATAACGAATTATTAGATACGAACCTCTTATTCCTTGGTCCTTGATTAACGATATCATTTGTGCTAATTTTACATCCAAGCAGCTCTGAAGCTAAATCGCAGGTCATCTAGCTTATTGGTCCCAGAGGGTACATGTAATTAAACAAAACCATTACAAGTTTAGTTTTATTTGTAAACACAATGGGCATAAGTTTAATTAGCATTAACGATGACGTGGCCAAGAATAGAACTGACTTAATATCAAATGGACCACGTCATCAATATATGAATACCGTCTCTGGAACGTAGATTTCCTACGAATTGGAATTTTATATTAAATTCGATATTGTCAATATTTTTATGAAGTAAATTTTGTGTTCACCTCAGCATCGTTAGTCATGTATTAGCAAGTGTTTTAAATTTCATGTTGCTAGTTAATTACCGCTAATTAATATGAAATATTTTTTGATTTGATTGTCGATTATCAAAACAACATAAGAACTTTTTTTAAAAATATAACGAATTATTTAGATACAAACCTCTTCATCTATGGTCCTTGATTTATGACATCCTATTCGCTGATTGTACATTCGCATAGCTCCTAAAATTACATCGTAGGTTATCTAGCGTATTGCTTCCAAAGGGAACTTATAATTGAAACTAAACCATTATAACTTTCACAATAGCATATTTTGTTATGTATATCTATTAGCAATTGTTATAAATTTCATGTTGTAGTTAATAACCGCTCATTAATATTAAATATTTTTTGATTTGATTGTCTATTATCAAAACAACATAAGTACTTACTTATTTTAAAAATATAACGAATTATTTAGATACAAACCTCTTATTCCTTGGTCCTTGATTAACGACATCATTTGTGCTAATTTTACATCCAAGCAGCTCCTGAAGCTACATCGCAGGTCATCTAGCTTATTGGCTCCCAGAGGGTACATGTAATTAAAACAAAACCATTACAAGTTTAGTTTTATTTGTAAACACAATGGGCATAAGTTTTAATTAGCATTAACGATGACGTGGCCAAGAATAGAACTGACTTAATATCAAATGGACCACGTCATCAATATATGAATACCGTCTCTGGAACGTAGATTTCCTACGAATTGGAATTTTATATTAAATTCGATATTTTCAATATTTTTATGAAGTAAATTTTTTGTTCACCTCAGCATCGTTAGTCATGTATATTAGCAATTTTTTAAATTTCATGTTGCTAGTTAATTACCGCTAATTAATATGAAATATTTTTTGATTATGATTGTCGATTATCAAAACAATATAAGAACTTATTTTAAAAATATAACAAATTATTTAGATACGAACCTCTTATTCTTTGGTCCTTGATTTACGACATCCTTTGTTCTAATTTTACATCCGCGCAGCTCCTGAAACTACATCGCAGGTCATCTGGCATATTGGCTCCCAGAGGGTTCATGTATTAAAACAAAACCATTACAAGATTAGTTTAATTTGTAAACACAATGGGCATAAGTTTTAATTAGCATTAACGATGACGTGGCCAAGAATAGAACTGACTTAATTTCAAATGGACCACGTCATCAATATATGAATACCGTCTCTGGGACGTAGATTTCCTACGAATTGGAATTTTATATTAAATTCGATATTGTCAATATTTTTTATGAAGTAAATTTTGTGTTCACCTCAGCATTGTTACTCATGTATTAGCAAGTGTTTTAAATTTCATGTTGCTAGTTAATTACCGCTAATTAATATTAAATATTTTTTGATTTTGATTGTCGATTATCAAACAAACATAAGAACTTATTTTAAAAATATAAACGAATTATTTAGATACAAAACCTCTTCTTGTATGGTCCTTGGATTTATGACATCCTATTCGCTGATTGTACATCCGCATAGCTCCTAAAATTACATCGGTAGGTTATATAGCGTATTGGCTTCCAAGGGGAATTATAATTGAAACTAAACCATTATAACTTTCACAATAGCATATTTTGTTATGTATATCTATTAGCAATTGTTATAAATTTCATGTTGTAGTTAATAACCGCTTATTAATATTAAATATTTTTTTGATTTGATTGTCTATTATCAAAACAACATAAGTACTTACTTATTTTAAAAATATAACGAATTATTTATGATACAAACCTCTTATTCCTTGGTCCTTGATTAACGACATCATTTGTGCTAATTTTACATCCAAGCAGCTCCTGAAGCTACATCGCAGGTCATCTAGCTTATTGGCTCCCAGAGGGTACATGTAATTAAAACAAAACCATTACAAGTTTAGTTTTATTTGTAAACACAATGGGCATAAGGTTTTAATTAGCATTAACGATGACGTGGCCAAGAATAGAACTGACTTAATATAAAACATCAATTATGAATACCATCTCTGGTACGTAGATTTCCTATGATTGGAATTTTATTTAAAAAATTCGATATTGTTAATATTTTTATGAAGTAAATTTTGTGTTCACCTCAGTCATAGCAACGTTAGTCATGTATTAGCAAGTGTTTTAAATTTCTGTTGCTAGTTACATACCGGCTAATTAATATGAAATATTTTTTGATTTTGATTGTCGATTATCAAACAACATAAGAACTTATTTTAAAAATATAACGAATTATTTAGATACAAACCTCTTCTTCTATGGTCCTTGATTTATGACATCCTATTCGCTGATTGTACATTCGCATAGCTCCTAAAATTACATCGTAGGTTATCTAGCGTATTGGCTTCCAAAGGGAATTATAATTGAAACTAAACCATTATAACTTTCACAATAGCATATTTTGTTATGTATATCTATTAGCAATTGTTATAAATTTCATGTTGTAGTTAATAACCGCTCATTAATTTTAAATATTTTTTTGATTTGATTGTCTATTATCAAAACAACATAAGTACTTACTTATTTTAAAAATATAACGAATTATTTAGATACAAACCTCTTATTCCTTGGTCCGTTGATTAACGACATCATTTGTGCTAATTTTACATCCAAGCAGCTCCTGAAGCTAAATCGCAGGTCATCTAGCTTATTGGCTCCCAGAGGGTACATGTAATTAAAACAAAACCATTACAAGTTTAGTTTTATTTGTAAACACAATGGGCATAAGTTTTAATTAGCATTAACGATGACGTGGCCAAGAATAGAACTGACTTAATATCAAATGGACCACGTCATCAATATATGAATACCGTCTCTGGAACGTAGATTTTCCTACGAATTGGAATTTTATATTAAATTCGATATTGTCAATATTTTTTATGAAGTAAATTTTGTGTTCACCTCAGCATCGTTAGTCATGTATATCTATTAGCAATTATTTTAAATTTCATGTTGCTAGTTAATTACCGCTAATTAATATGAAATATTTTTTTGATTATGATTGTCAATTATCAAAACATATAAGAACTTATTTTAAAAATATAACGAATTATTTAGATACGAACCTCTTATTCTTTGGGTCCTTGATTTACGAACATCCTTTGTTCTAATTTTACATCCGCGCAGCTCCTGAACTACATCGCAGGTCATCTAGCTTATTGATCCCAGAGGGTAATGTAATTAAAACAAAACCATTACAAGATTAGTTTAATTTGTAAACCAATGGGCATAAAGTTTTAATTAGCATCAACGATTACGTGGCCAAGAATAGAACTGACTTAATATCAAACATCAATTATGAATACCATCTCTGGTACGTAGATTTCCTATGAATTGGAATTTTTTTTTAAAAATTCGGTATTATCAATATTTTTATAAAGGTAAATTTTGTGTTCACCTTGGCGTATTTAGTCATGTATATCTATTAGCAATGTTTTAATTTCATGTTGCTAGTTAATTACCGCTAATTAATATTAAATATTTTTTGATTTTGATTGTCGATTGTCAAAACAACATAAGAACTTATTTTAAAATATAACGAATTATTTATATACGAACCTCTTATTCTTTGGTCCTGATTTACGACATCTTTGTTCTGATTTTGCATCAGCGCAGCTCCTGAAACTACATCGCAGGTCATCTAGCTTATTGGCCCCAGAGGGTACATGAAATTAAAACAAAACCATTACAAGTTTAGTTTTATTAGTAAACATACGTTTTAATTACATTTACGATGACGTGGCCAAGACGAGAACTGACTTAATTTGAAAAAACAATATATATAAAATGATCAAATATTATAAATTAAAAATATACTAGAAAGATTAAGTTCACTTAAAAATATTCGGTAAATATATGTTAAAAATATTAAGTTGACAAAGACTATAAATATATACTAGAAACAAAAACTATATTTGCACTGTGCCGTGTAGCTTACGTGCCATTAATGAGAATAGAGGCGAAGGGCGCAAAACTTTTATTTGCAAAATTTTCCATTTGCTTAGTTTAATTTAAATTACTAATATTAAAAAATATTCTTAAAATATTCGGTATATATATGTTAAAAATACTAAGTTGACAAACACTAGAAATATATACCATAAACAAAAACTATATTTGTACTGTGCCGTGTAGCTTACGTGCCACTAATGAGAATCTAGGAGGAGGGCGCAAAAAATATATTCTAAAAATATTCGGTAAATATATGTTAAAAATATTAAGTTGACGAACACTAGAAATATATACTAGAAACAAAAACTATATTTGCACTGTGCCGTGTAGCTTACGTGCCACTAATGAGAATCAAGGAGGAGGGCGCAAAAAAAATATTCTAAAAATATTCGGTAAATATATGTTAAAAATATTTAGTTGACAAACACTAGAAATATATACTAGAAACAAAAACTATATTTGCACTGTGCCGTGTAGCTTACGTGCCACTAATGAGAATCGAGGAGGAGGGCTCAAAATTTTTACTTGCAAAATTTTCCATTTGCTTAGTTTAATTTCTAATTTAATTACATATTCTCTCATTGTGTGTGTGTGCCATCTTCAGTTTGCAGCCTTTGGGATAATCTTTTGTCTCCCTGAAGTGTGTGTCTGTATGTGTGTGTGGGCTAATTAATATTAAATATTTTTGATTTTGATTGTCGATTATCAAAACAACATAAGAACTTATTTTAAAAATATAACGAATTATTGAGATACGAACCTCTTATTCTTTGGTCCTTGATTTACGACATCCTTTGTTCTAATTTTACATCCGCGCAGCTCCTGAAACTACATCGCAGGTCATCTAGCTTATTGGCTCCCAGAGGGTACATGAAATTAAAACAAAACCATTACAAGTTACAATCAAGTGGACCTCGTCATCAATATATGAATACCATCTCTGGTACGTAGATTTCCTACGAATTGGAATTTTATATTAAATACGATATTGTCAATATTTTTATAAAGTAAATTTTGTGTTCACCTTAGCATATTTAGTCATGTATATCTATTAGCAAATGTTTTAAATTTCATGTTGCTAGTTAATTACCGCTAATTAATATTAAATATTTTTTGATTTTGATTGTCGATTATCAAAACAACATAAGAACTTATTTTAAAAATATAACGAATTATTTAGATACGAACCTCTTATTCTTTGGTCCTTGATTTACGACATCCTTTGTTCTAATTTTACATCCGCGCAGCTCCTGAAACTACATCGCAGGTCATCTAGCTTATTGACTCCCAGAGGGTACATGTAATTAAAACAAAACCATTACAAGTTTAGTTTAATTTGTAAACACAATGGGCATAAGTTTTAATTAGCATTAACGATGACGTGGCCAAGAATAGAAACTGACTTAATTTCAAATGGACCACGTCATCAATATATGAATACCGTCTCTGGGACGTAGATTTCTACGATTGGAATTTTATATTAAATTCGATATTGTCAATATTTTTATAAGTAAAATTTTGTGTTCACCTTAGCATATTTTAGTCATGTATATCTATTAGCAAATGTTTTAAATTTCATGTTGCTAGTTAATTACCGCTAATTATATTAAATATTTTTTGATTTTGATTGTCGATTATCAAAACAACATAAGAACTTATTTTAAAATATAACGAATTATTTAGATACTTATTCTTATTCCTTGGTCCTTGATTAACGACATCATTTTGCTAATTTTTACATCCGCGCAGCTCCTGAAGCTAATCGCAGTATCTAGCTTATTGGCTCCCAGAGGGTCCATGTTAATTAAAACAAAACCATTACAAGTTTAGTTTTATTTGTAAACACAATGGGCATAAGTTTTAATTAGCATTAACGATGACGTGGCCAAGAATAGAACTGACTTAATATCAAATGGACCACGTCATCAATATATGAATACCGTCTCTGGAACGTAGATTTCCTACGAATTGGAATTTTATATTAAATTCGATATTTCAATATTTTTATGAAGTAAATTTTTGTTCACCTCAGCATCGTTAGTCATGTATATCTATTAGCAATTATTTTAAATTTCATGTTGCTAGTTAATTACCGCTAATTAATATGAAATATTTTTTGATTTGATTGTCGATTATCAAAACAATATAAGAACTTATTTTAAAAATATAACAATTATTTAGATACGAACCTCTTATTCTTTGGTCCTTGATTTACGACATCCTTTGTTCTAATTTTACATCCGCGCAGCTCCTGAAACTACATCGCAGGTCATCTGCTATTGGCTCCCAGAGGGTACATGTAATTAAAACAAAACCATTACAAGTTAGTTTATTTGTAAACACAATGGGCATAAGTTTTAATTAGCATTAACGATGACGTGGCCAAGAATAGAACTGACTTAATTTCAAATGGACCACGTCATCAATATATGAATACCGTCTCTGGGACGTAGATTTCCTACGAATTGGAATTTTTGTTAAATTCGATATTGTCAATATTTTTATGAAGTAAATTTTGTGTTCACCTCAGCATTGTTACTCATGTATTAGCAAGTGTTTTAAATTTCATGTTGCTAGTTAATTACCGCTAATTAATATGAAATATTTTTTGATTTTGATTGTCGATTATCAAAACAACATAAGAACTTATTTTAAAAAATATAACGAATTATTTAGATACAAACCTCTTCTTGTATGGTCCTTGATTTATGACATCCTATTCGCTGATTGTACATCGCATAGCTCCTAAAATTACATCGTAGGTTATCTAGCGTATTGGCTTCCAAGGGAACTTATAATTGAAACTAAACCATTATAACTTTCACAATAGCATATTTTGTTATGTATATCTATTAGCAATTGTTATAAATTTCATGTTGTAGTTAATAACCGCTTATTAATATTAAATATTTTTTGATTTGATTGTCTATTATCAAAACAACATAAGTACTTACTTATTTTAAAAATATAACGAATTATTTAGATACAAACCTCTTATTCCTTGGTCCTTGATTAACGACATCATTTGTGCTAATTTTACATCCAAGCAGCTCCTGAAGCTACATCGCAGGTCATCTAGCTTATTGGCTCCCAAAAGGGTACATGTAATTAAAACAAAACCATTACAAGTTTTGTTTAATTTGTAAACACAATGGGCATAAGTTTTAATTAGCATTAACGATGACGTGGCCAAGAATAGAATGACTTAATATAAAACATCAATTATGAATACCATCTCTGGTACGTAGATTTCTATGAATTGGAATTTTATTTAAAAAATTCGTATTGTTAATATTTTTATGAAGTAAATTTTTTGTGTCACCTCAGCAACGTTAGTCATGTATTAGCAAGTGTTTTAAATTTCATGTTGCTAGTTACTTACCGCTAATTAATATGAAATATTTTTTGATTTTGATTGTCGATTATCAAAACAACATAAGAACTTATTTTAAAAATATAACGAATTATTTAGATACTTATTCTTATTCCTTGGTCTTGATTAACGACATCATTTGTGCTAATTTTACATCCGCGCCAGCTCCTGAAGCTACATCGCAGGTCATCTAGCTTTATTGGCTCCCAGAGGGTACATGTAATTAAAACAAAACCATTACAAGTTTAGTTTTATTTGTAAACAAATGGGCATAAGTTTAATTAGCATTAACGATGACGTGGCCAAGAATAGAACTGACTTAATATCAAATGGACCACGTCATCATATATGAATACCGTTTCTGGAACGTAGATTTCCTACGAATTGGAATTTTATATTAAATTCGATATTTTCAATATTTTTATGAAGTAAATTTTTTGTTCACCTCAGCATCGTTAGTCATGTATATCTATTAGCAATTATTTTAAATTCATGTTGCTAGTTAATTACCGCTAATTAATATGAAATATTTTTTTGATTATGATTGTCGATTATCAAAACAATATAAGAACTTATTTTAAAAATATAACAAATTATTTAGAAACGAACCTCTTATTCTTTGGTCCTTGATTTACGACATCCTTTGTTCTAATTTTACATCCGCGCAGCTCCTGAAACTACATCGCAGGTCATCTGGCATATTGGCTCCCAGAGGGTTCATGTAATTAAAACAAAACCATTACAAGATTAGTTTAATTTGTAAACACAATGGGCATAAGTTTTAATTAGCATTAACGATGACGTGGCCAAGAATAGAACTGACTTAATTTCAATGGACCACGTCATCAATATATGAATACCGTCTCTGGGACGTAGATTTCCTACGAATTGGAATTTTTGTTTAAATTCGATATTGTCAATATTTTTATGAAGTAAATTTTGTGTTCACCTCAGCATTGTTACTCATGTATTAGCAAGTGTTTTAAATTTCATGTTGCTAGTTAATTACCGCTAATTAATATGAAATATTTTTTGATTTTGATTGTCGATTATCAAAACAACATAAGAACTTATTTTAAAATATAACGAATTATTTAGATACAAACCTCTTCTTGTATGGTCCTTGATTTATGACATCCTATTCGCTGATTGTACATCCGCATAGCTCCTAAAATTACATCGTAGGTTATCTAGCGTATTGGCTTCCAAGGGGAACTTATAATTGAAACTAAACCATTATAACATTCACAATAGCATATTTTGTTATGTATATCTATTAGCAATTGTATAAATTTCATGTTGTAGTTAATAACCGCTTATTAATATTAAATATTTTTTGATTTGATTGTCTATTATCAAAACAACATAAGTACTTACTTATTTTAAAATATAACGAATTATTTTAGATACAAACCTCTTATTCCTTGGTCCTTGATTAACGACATCATTTGTGCTAATTTACATCCAAGCAGCTTCCTGAAGCTACATCGCAGGTATCTAGCTTATTGGCTCCCAGAGGGTACATGTAATTAAAACAAAACCATTACAAGTTTAGTTTTATTTGTAAACACAATGGGCATAAGTTTTAATAGCATTAACGATGACGTGGCAAGAATAGAACTGACTTAATATAAAACATCAATTATGATACCATCTCTGTACGTAGATTTCCTATGAATTGGAATTTTATTTAAAAAATTCGATATTGTTAATATTTTTATGAAGTAAATTTTGTGTTCACCTCAGCAACGTTAGTCATGTATTAGCAAGTGTTTTAAATTCATGTTGCTAGTTACTTACCGCTAATTAATATGAAATATTTTTTGATTTTGATTGTCGATTATCAAAACAACATAAGAACTTATTTTAAAAATATAACGAATTATTTAGATACAAACCTCTTCTTCTATGGTCCTTGATTTATGACATCCTATCGCTGATTGTACATTCGCATAGCTCCTAAAATTACATCGTAGGTTATCTAGCGTATTGGCTTCCCAAAGGGAACTTATAATTGAAACTAAACCATTATAACTTTCACAATAGCATATTTTGTTATGTATATCTATTAGCAATTGTTATAAATTTCATGTTGTAGTTAATTACCGCTAATTAATATGAAATATTTTTTGATTTGATTTTCTATTATCAAAACAACATAAGTACTTACTTATTTTAAAAATATAAACGAATTATTGAGATACGAACTCTTATTCCTTGGTCCTTGGTGACTTAATATCAAATGGACACGTCATCAATATATGATACCGTTCTGGAACGTAGATTTCTACGAATTGGAATTTTATATTAAATTCGATATTTTCAATATTTTTATGAAGTAAATTTTATGTTCACCTCAGCATCGTTAGTCATGTTATCTATTAGCAATTATTTTAATTTCATGTTGCTAGTTAATTACCGCTAATTAATATGAAATATTTTTTTGATTATGATTGTCGATTATCAAAACAATATAAGAACTTATTTTAAAAATATAACAAATTTAGATACGAACTCTTATTCTTTTGGTCCTTGATTTACGACATCCTTTGTTCTAATTTTACATCCGCCAGCTCCTGAAACTACATCGCAGGTCATCTGGCATATTGGCTCCCAGAGGGTTCATGTAATTAAAACAAAACCATTACAAGATTAGTTTAATTTGTAAACACAATGGGCATAAGTTTTAATTAGCCATTAACGATGACGTGGCCAAGAATAGAACTGACTTAATTTCAAATGGACCACGTCATCAATATATGAATACCGTCTCTGGGACGTAGATTTCCTACGAATTGGAATTTTGTATTAAATTCGATATTGTCAATATTTTTATGAAGTAAATTTTGTGTTCACCTCAGCATTGTTACTCATGTATTAGCAAGTGTTTTAAATTTCATGTTGCTAGTTATTACCGCTAATTAATATAAATTTTTTGATTTTGATTGTCGTTATCAAACAACATAAAACTTATTTTAAAAATATAACGAATTATTTAGATACAAACCTCTTCTTGTATGGTCCTTGATTTATGACATCCTATTCGCTGATTGTACATCCGCATAGCTCCTAAAATTACATCGTAGGTTATCTAGCGTATTGGCTTCCAAGGGAACTTATAATTGAAACTAAACCATTATAACTTTCACAATAGCATATTTTGTTATGTATATCTATTAGCAATTGTTATAAATTTCATGTTGTAGTTAATAACCGCTTATTAATATTAAATATTTTTTGATTTGATTGTCTATTATCAAAACAACATAAGTACTTACTTATTTTAAAATATAACGAATTATTTAGATACAAACCTCTTATTCCTTGGTCCTTGATTAACGACATCATTTGTGCTAATTTTACATCCAAGCAGCTCCTGAAACTACATCGCAGGTCATCTAGCTTATTGGCTCCCAGAGGGTACATGTAATTAAAACAAAACCATTACAAGTTTAGTTTTATTTGTAAACACAATGGGCATAAGTTTTAATTAGCATTAACGATGACGTGGCCAAGAATAGAACTGACTTAATTTCAAATGGACCACGTCATCAATATATGAATGCCGTCTCTGGGACGTAGATTTCCTACGAATTGGAATTTTATATTAAATACGATATTGTCAATATTTTTATAAAGTAAATTTTGTGTTCACCTTAGCATATTTAGTCATGTATATCTATTAGCAATGTTTTAAATTTCATGTTGCTAGTTAATTACCGCTAATTAATATTAAATATTTTTTGATTTTGATTGTCGATTATCAAACAACATAAGAACTTATTTTAAAAAATAACGAATTATTTAGATACGAACCTCTTATTCTTTGGTCCTTGATTTACGACATCCTTTGTGCTAATTTTACATCCGCGCAGCTCCTGAAACTAAATCGCAGGTCATCTAGCTTATTGGCTCCCAGAGGGTACATGTAATTAAAACAAAACCATTACAAGTTTAGTTTTATTTGTAAACACAATGGGCATAAGTTTTAATTAGCATTAACGATGACGTGGCCAAGAATAGAACTGACTTAATTTCAAATGGACCACGTCATCAATATATGAATGCCGTCTCTGGGACGTAGATTTCCTACGAATTGGAATTTTATATTAAATTCGATATTGTCAATATTTTTATAAAGTAATTTTGTGTTCACCTTAGCATATTTAGTCATGTACATCAATTAGCAAATGTTTTAAATTTCATGTTGCTAGTTAATTACCGCAAATTAATATTAAATATTTTTTGATTTTGATTGTCGATTATCAAAACAACATAAGAACTTATTTTAAAAATATATCGAATTATTTAGATACAAACCTCTTATTCTATGATCCTTGATATATGACATCCTTTTCGCTGATTGTACATTCGGATAGCTCCTAATATTACATCATAGGTTATCTAGCGTAATGCCTTCCAAAGGGAACTTATAATTGAAACTAAACCATTATAACTTTCACAATAGCAATTTTTTATATGTATATCTATTAGTAATTGTTATAAATTTCATGTTGTAGTTAAGAGCCGCTCATTAATATTAAATATTTTTTGATTTGATTGTCTATTATCAAAACAACATAAGTACTTACTTATTTTAAAAATATAACGAATTATTAAGATACGAACCTCTTATTCCTTGGTCCTTGATTAACGATATCATTTGTGCTAATTTTACATCCAAGCAGCTCCTGAAACTACATCGCAGGTCATCTAGCTTATTGGCTCCCAGAGGGTACATGTAATTAAAACAAAACCATTACAAGTTTAGTTTTATTTGTAAACACAATGGGCATAAGTTTTAATTAGCATTAACGATGACGTGGCCAGAATAGAACTGACTTAATATCAAACATCAATTATGAATACCATCTCTGGTACGTAGATTTCCTATGAATTGGAATTTTATTTAAAAAATTCGATATTGTCAATATTTTTATGAAGTAAATTTTGTGTTCACCTCAGCATCGTTAGTCATGTATATCTATTAGCAATTATTTTAAATTTCATGTTGCTAGTTAATTACCGCTAATTAATATTAAATATTTTTTGATTTTGATTGTCGATTATCAAAACAACATAAGAACTTATTTTAAAAATATAACGAATTATTTAGATACGAACCTCTTATTCTTTGGTCCTTGATTTACGACATCCTTTGTTCTAATTTTACATCCGCGCAGCTCCTGAAACTACATCGCAGGTCATCTAGCTTATTGGCTCCCAGAGGGTACATGTAATTAAAAAAAACCATTACAAGTTTAGTTTTATTTGTAAACACAATGGGCATAAGTTTTAATTAGCATTAACGATGACGTGGCCAAGAATAGAACTGACTTAATATCAAACATCAATTATGAATACCATCTCTGGTACGTAGATTTCCTATGAATTGGAATTTTATTTAAAAAATTCGATATTGTCAATATTTTTATGAAGTAAATTTTGTGTTCACCTCAGCATCGTTAGTCATGTATATCTATTAGCAATTATTTTAAATTTCATGTTGCTAGTTAATTACCGCTAATTAATATTAAATATTTTTTGATTTTGATTGTCGATTATCAAAACAACATAGAACTTATTTTAAAAATATAACGAATTATTTAGATACGAACCTCTTATTTTTGGTCCTTGATTTACGACATCCTTTGTTCTAATTTTACATCCGCGCAGCTCCTGAAACTACATCGCAGGTCATCTAGCTTATTGGCTCCCAGAGGGTACATGAAATTAAAACAAAACCATTACAAGTTTAGTGTTATTTGTAAACACAATGGGCATAAGTTTTAATTAGCATTAACGATGACGTGGCCAAGAATGGAACTGACTTAATATCAAATGGACCACGTCATCAATATATGAATATCTCTGGTACGTAGATTTCCTACGAATTGGAATTTTATATTAAATACGATATTGTCAATATTTTTATGAAGTAAATTTTGTGTTCACCTTAGCATATTTAGTCATGTATATCTATTAGCAATTATTTTAAATTTCATGTTGCTAGTTAATTACCGCTAATTAATATTAAATATTTTTTGATTTTGATTGTCGATTATCAAAACAACATAAGAACTTATTTTAAAAATATAACGAATTATTTAGATACGAACCTCTTATTCTTTGGTCCTTGATTTACGACATCCTTTGTTCTAATTTTACATCCGCGCAGCTCCTGAAACTACATCGCAGGTCATCTAGCTTATTGGCTCCCAGAGGGTACATGTAATTAAACAAAACCATTACAAGTTTAGTTTATTTGTAAACACAATGGGCATAAGTTTTAATTAGCATTAACGATGACGTGGCCAAGAATAGAACTGACTTAATATCAAACATCAATTATGAATACCATCTCTGGTACGTAGATTTCCTATGAATTGGAATTTTATTAAAAATTCGATATTGTCAATATTTTTATGAAGTAAATTTTGTGTTCACCTTAGCATCGTTAGTCATGTATATCTATTAGCAATTATTTTAAATTTCATGTTGCTAGTTAATTACCGCTAATTAATATTAAATATTTTTTGATTTTGATTGTCGATTATCAAAACAACATAGAACTTATTTTAAAAATATAACGAATTATTTAGATACGAACCTCTTATTTTTGGTCCTTGATTAACATCCTTTGTTCTAATTTTACATACGCGCAGCTCCTGAAACTACATCGCAGGTCATCTAGCTTATTGGCTCCCAGAGGGTACATGAAATTAAAACAAAACCATTACAAGTTTAGTGTTATTTGTAAACACAACATAAGTTTTAATTAGCATTAACGATGACGTGGCCATGAATGGAACTGACTTAATAACAAATGGACCACGTCATCAATATATGAATACCATCTCTGGTACGTAGATTTCCTACGAATTGGAATTTTATATTAAATACGATATTGTCAATATTTTTATGAAGTAAATTTTGTGTTCACCTTAGCATATTTAGTCATGTATATCTATTAGCAATTATTTTAAATTTCATGTTGCTAGTTAATTACCGCTAATTAATATATATTTTTTGATTTTTATTGTCGATTATCAAAACAACATAAGAACTTATTTTAAAAATATAACGAATTATTTAGATACGAACCTCTTATTCTTTGGTCCTTGATTTACGACATCCTTTGTTCTAATTTTACACCGCGCAGCTCCTGAAACTACATCGCAGGTCATCTAGCTTATTGGCTCCCAGAGGGTACATGTAATTAAAACAAAACCATTACAAGTTTAGTTTTATTTGTAAACACAATGGGCATAAGTTTTAATTAGCATTAACGATGACGTGGCCAAGAATAGAACTGACTTAATATCAAACATCAATTATGAATACCATCTCTGGTACGTAGATTTCCTATGAATTGGAATTTTATTTAAAAAATTCGATATTGTCAATATTTTTATGAAGTAAATTTTGTGTTCACCTCAGCATCGTTAGTCATGTATATCTATTAGCAATTATTTTAAATTTCATGTTGCTAGTTAATTACCGCTAATTAATATTAAATATTTTTTGATTTTGATTGTCGATTATCAAAACAACATAAGAACTTATTTTAAAAATATAACGAATTATTAGATACGAACCTCTTATTTTTTGGTCCTTGATTAACGACATCCTTTGTTCTAATTTTACATCCGCGCAGCTCCTGAAACTACATCGCAGGTCATCTAGCTTATTGGCTCCCAGAGGGTACATGTAATTAAAACAAAACCATTACAAGTTTAGTGTTATTTGTAAACACAATGGGCATAAGTTTTAATTAGCATTAACGATGACGTGGCCGAATGGAACTGACTTAATATCAAATGGACCACGTCATCAATATATGAATACCATCTCTGGTACATAGATTTCCTACGAATTGGAATTTTATATTAAATACGATATTGTCAATATTTTTATGAAGTAAATTTTGTGTTCACCTTAGCATATTTAGTCATGTATATCTAGCAATTATTTTAAATTTCATGTTGCTAGTTAATTACCGCTAATTAATATGAAATATTTTTCATTTTGATTGTCGATTATCAAAACATATAAGAACTTATTTGAAAAATATAACGAGTTATTTAGATACGAACCTCTTATTCTTTGGTCCTTGATTTACGACATCCTTTGTTCTGAATTTTACATCCGCGCAGCTCCTGAAACTACATCGCAGGTCATCTAGCTTATTGGCTCCCAGAGGGTACATGTAATTAAAACAAAACCTTACAAGTTTAGTTTTATTATTAAACAGCATACGTTTTAATTAGCATTAACGATGACGTGGCCAAGACTAGAACTGACTTAATTTCAAAAAACATTATATATAAAATGATCAAATATTATAAATTAATATACTAGAAAGATTAAGTTCACTTAAAAATATTCTAAAAATATTCGGTAAATATATGTTAAAAAATATTAAGTTGACGAACACTAGAAATATATACTAGAAACAAAAACTATATTTGCACTGTGCCGTGTAGCTTACGTGCCACTAATGAGAATCGAGGCGAAGGGCGCAAAACTTTTATTTGCAAAATTTTCCATTTGCTTAGTTTAATTTAAATTACTAATATTTAAAAAAATATTCTAAAAATATTCGGTATATATATGTTAAAAATACTAGGTTGACAAACACTAGAAATATATACTATAATCAAAAAACTATATTTGCACTGTGCCGTGTAGCTTACGTGCCACTAATGAGAATCGAGGAGGAGGGCTCAAAATTTTTACTTGCAAAATTTTCTATTTGCTTAGTTTAATTTCTAATTTAATTTATTAATTACTTATTCTCTCATTGTGTGTGTGCCATCTTCAGTTGCAGCCTTTGGGATAATCTTTGTCTCCCTGAAGTGTGTTGTCTGTATGTGTGTGGTGGGCTAATTAATATTAAATATTTTTTGATTTTGATTGTCGATTATCAAAACAACATAAAAGAACTTATTTTAAAAAAATAACGAATTATTTAGATACGAACCTCTTATCTTTGGTCCTTGATTTACGACATCCTTTGTGCTAATTTTACATCCGCGCAGCTCCTGAAACTACATCGCAGGTCATCTAGCTTATTGGCTCCCAGAGGGTACATGTACTTACAAACATTACAAGTTTAGTTTTATTTGTAAAACACAATGGGCATAAGTTTT
>NW_025416881.1:0-16909 GCF_016746395.2 Drosophila simulans
TCATGTTGCTAGTTAATTACCCCTAATTAATATTAATATTTTTTGATTTTGATCGTCGATTATCAAAACAACATGTTTTAATTAGCATTAACGATGACGTGGCCAAGAATGGAACTGACTTAATATAAAATGGACCACGTCATCAATTCATGAATACCGTCTCTGGGACGTAGATTTCCTACGAATTGGAATTTTGTGTTAAATACGATATTGTCAATATTTTTATGAAGTAAATTTTGTGTTCACCTTAGCATATTTATCATGTATATCTATTAGTTTATATTAATTTTTATGTTCTAGTTAATTACCGCTAATTAATATGAAACATTTTTAATTTTGATTGTCGATTATCAAAACCATATAAGAACTTATTTTAAAATATAACGAATTATTTAGATACGAACCTCTTATTCTTTGGTCCTTGTTTACGACATCCTTTGTTCTAATTTTACATGCGCGCAGCTCAATTATCAAAACAACATAAGAACTTATTTCAAAAATATAACGAATTATTTAGATACGAACCTCTTATTCTTTGGTCCTTGATTTACGACATCCTTTGTGCCAATTTACATCCGCGCAGCTCCTGAAACTACATCGCAGATTAGAAACTGACTTAATTTCAAAAAACATTATATATAAAATTATCAAATATTATTAAATTAAAAATATACTAGAAAGATTAAGTTACTTAAAATATTCTAAAAATATTCGCGTAAATATATGTTAAAAATATTAAGTTGACAAACACTAGAAATATATACTAGAAACAAAAACTCTATTTGCACTGTGCCGTGTAGCTTAGCCACTAGCCACAGCCACTAATGAGAATCGAAGCGAAGGGCGCAAAATTTTTATTTGCAAAATTTTCCATTTGCTTAGTTTAATTTAAATTAGTAATATTTAAAAATATTCTAAAAATATTCCGGTATATATATTGAAAAATACTAAGTTGACAAACACTAGAAATATATACCATAAACAAAAAACTATATTTGCACTGAGCCGTGTAGCTTACGTGCCACTAATGAGAATCGAGGAGGAGGGTGCAAACAAAAATATTCTAAAAATATTCGGTAAATATATTTTAAAAATATTAAGTTGACAAACACTAGAAACGAAAACTAAATTTGCACTGTGCCGTGTAGCTTACGTGCCACTAATGAGAAGCGAGGAGGAGGGCTCAAAATTTGTACTTGCAAAATTTTCCATTTGCTTAGTTTAATTTCTAATTTAATTACTTATTCTCTCATTGTGTGTGTGTGTGCCATCTCCAGTTTGCAACCTTTGGGATAATCTTTTGTCTCCCTGAAGTGTGTGTCTGTATGTGTGTGTGGAGTCTGCTGTTTGCATGTGTGTGAGTGTAGCTTGTCATTTATTTATTTATGCCACATCGAGTTCGCGAGTTCGATATTGTCAATATTTTTATGAAGTAAATTTGTGTTCACCTTAGCATATTTAGTCATGTATATCTATTAGTAATTATTTTAAATTTCATGTTGATAGTTAATTACGGCTAATTAATATGAAACATTTTTGCTTTTGATTGTCGATTATCCAACCATATAAGAACTTATTTTAAAAATATAACGAATTATTTAGATACGAACCTCTTATTCTTTGGTCCTTGATTTACGACATCCTTTGTTCTGTTTTACATCTTATTTTAAAAATATAACGAATTATTTAGATACGAACCTCTTATTCTTTGGTCCTTGATTTACGACATCCTTTGTTCTAATTTTACATTCGCGCAGCTCCTGAAACTACATCGCAAGTCATCTAGCTTATTGGCTCCCAGAGGGTACATGAAATTAAAACAAAAAAAATAGAAAAGGACCACGTCATCAATATATGAATACCGTCTCTAGGACGTAGATTTCCTACGAATTGGAATTTTATATTAAATTCGACATTGTCAATATTTTTATGAAGTAAATTTTGTGTTCACCTCAGCATCGTTAGTCATGTATTAGCAAGTGTTTTAAATTTCATGTTGCTAGTTAATTACCGCTAATTAATATTAAATATTTTTGATTTTGATTGTCGATTATCAAAACCATATAAGAACTTATTTTAAAATTATAACGAATTATTTAGATACGAACCTCTTATTCTTTGGTCCTTGATTTACGACATCCTTTGTGCCAATTTTACATCCGCGCAGCTCCTGAAACTACATCGCAGGTCATCTAGCTTATTGGCTCCCAGAGGGTACATGTAATTAAAACAAAACCATTACAAGTTTAGTTTTATTTGTAAACACAATGGGCATAAGTTTTAATTAGCATTAACGATGACGTGGCCAAGAATAGAACTGACTTAATATCAAACATCAATTATTAATACCATCTCTGGTACGTAGATTTCCTATAAATTGGAATTTTATTTAAAAAATTCGATATTGTTAATATTTTTATGAAGTAAATTTTGTGTTCACCTCAGCATCGTTAGTCATGTATTAGCAAGTGTTTTAAATTTCATGTTGCTAGTAAATTACCCCTAATTAATATTAAATATTTTTTGATTTTGATCGTCGATTATCAAAACAACATGTTTTAATTAGCATTAACGATGACGTGGCCAAGAATGGAACTGACTTAATATAAAATGGACCACGTCATCAATTCATGAATACCGTCTCTGGGACGTAGATTTCCTACGAATTGGAATTTTGTGTTAAATACGATATTGTCAATATTTTTATGAAGTAAATTTTGTGTTCACCTTAGCATATTTAGTCATGTATATCTATTAGTTATTATTTTAAATTTTATGTTGCTAGTTAATTACCGCTAATTAATATGAAACATTTTTAATTTTGATTGTCGATTATCAAAACCATATAAGAACTTATTTTAAAAATATAACGAATTATTTAGATACGAACCACTTATTCTTTGGTCCTTGATTTACGACATCCTTTGTTCTAATTTTACATGCGCGCAGCTCAATTATCAAAACAACATAAGAACTTATTTCAAAAATATAACGAATTATTTAGATACGAACCTCTTATTCTTTGGTCCTTGATTTACGACATCCTTTGTGCCAATTTTACATCCGCGCAGCTCCTGAAACTACATCGCAGATTAGAACTGACTTAATTTCAAAAAACATTATATATAAAATTATCAAATATTATATATTAAAAATATACTAGAAAGATTAAGTTTACTTAAAAATATTCTAAAAATATTCGGTAAATATATGTTAAAAATATTAAGTTGACAAACACTAGAAATATATACTAGAAACAAAAACTATATTTGCACTGTGCCGTGTAGCTTAGCCACTTCCCACTTGTAGCCACTAATGAGAATCGAAGCGAAGGGCGCAAAATTTTCCATTTGATTAGTTTAATTTAAATTAGTAATATTTAAAAAATATTCTAAAAATATTTGGTATATATATTTGAAAATACTAAGTTGACAAACACTAGAAATATATACCATAAACAAAAACTATATTTGCACTGAGCCATTTAGCTTACGTGCCACTAATGAGAATCGAGGAGGAGGGCACAAAAAAATATTCTAAAAATATTCGGTAAATATATTTTAAAAATATTAAGTTGACAAACACTAGGAACAAAAACTAAATTTGCACTGTGCCGTGTAGCTTACGTGCCACTAATGAGAAGCGAGGAGGAGGGCTCAAAATTTGTACTTGCAAAATTTTCCATTTGCTTAGTTTAATTTCTAATTTAATTACTTATTCTCTCATTGTGTGTGTGTGTGCCATCTCCAGTTTGCAGCCTTTGGGATAATCTTTTGTCTCCCTGAAGTGTGTGTCTGTATGTGTGTGTGTGGAGTCTGCTGTTTGCATGTGTGTGAGTGTAGCTTGTCATTTATTTATTTTATGCCACATCGAGTTCGCGAGTTCGATATTGTCAATATTTTTATGAAGTAAATTTTGTGTTCACCTTAGCATATTTAGTCATGTATATCTATTAGTTATTATTTTAAATTTTATGTTGCTAGTTAATTACCGCTAATTAATATGAAACATTTTTAATTTTGATTGTCGATTATCAAAACCATATAAGAACTTATTTTAAAAATATAACGAATTATTTAGATACGAACCTCTTATTCTTTGGTCCTTGATTTACGACATCCTTTGTTCTAATTTTACATGCGCGCAGCTCAATTATCAAAACAACATAAGAACTTATTTCAAAAATATAACGAATTATTTAGATACGAACCTCTTATTCTTTGGTCCTTGATTTACGACATCCTTTGTGCCAATTTTACATCCGCGCAGCTCCTGAAACTACATCGCAGATTAGAACTGACTTAATTTCAAAAAACATTATATATAAAATTATCAAATATTATAAATTAAAAATATACTAGAAAGATTAAGTTTACTTAAAAATATTCTAAAAATATTCGGTAAATATATGTTAAAAATATTAAGTTGACAAACACTAGAAATATATACTAGAAACAAAAACTCTATTTGCACTGTGCCGTGTAGCTTAGCCACTAGCCACTAATGAGAATCGAAGCGAAGGGCGCAAAATTTTTATTTGCAAAATTTTCCATTTGCTTAGTTTAATTTAAATTAGTAATATTTAAAAAATATTCTAAAAATATTCGGTATATATATTTGAAAAATACTAAGTTGACAAACACTAGAAATATATACCATAAACAAAAACTATATTTGCACTGAGCCGTGTAGCTTACGTGTCGAGAATGAGAATCGAGGAGGAGGGTGCAAAAAAATATTCTAAAAATATTCGGTAAATATATTTTAAAAATATTAAGTTGACAAACACTAGAAACAAAAACTAAATTTGCACTGTGCCGTGTAGCTTACGTGCCACTAATGAGAAGCGAGGAGGAGGGCTCAAAATTTGTACTTGCAAAATTTTCCATTTGCTTAGTTTAATTTCTAATTTAATTACTTATTCTCTCATTGTGTGTGTGTGTGCCATCTCCAGTTTGCAACCTTTGGGATAATCTTTTGTCTCCCTGAAGTGTGTGTCTGTATGTGTGTGTGTGGAGTCTGCTGTTTGCATGTGTGTGAGTGTAGCTTGTCATTTATTTATTTTATGCCACATCGAGTTCGCGAGTTCGATATTGTTAATATTTTTATGAAGTAAATTTTGTGTTCACCTTAGCATATTTAGTCATGTATATCTATTAGTAATTATTTTAAATTTCATGTTGCTAGTTAATTACCGCTCATTAATATGAAACATTTTTGCTTTTGATTGTCGATTATCAAAACCATATAAGAACTTATTTTAAAAATATAACGAATTATTTAGATACGAACCTCTTATTCTTTGGTCCTTGATTTACGACATCCTTTGTTCTAATTTTACATCCGCGCAGCTCCTGAAACTACATCGCAAGTCATCTAGCTTATTGGCTCCCAGAGGGTACATGAAATTAAAACAAATAAAATAGAACTGACATAATATCAAAAGGACCACGTCATCAATATATGAATACCGTCTCTAGGACGTAGATTTCCTACGAATTGGAATTTTATATTAAATTCGACATTGTCAATATTTTTATGAAGTAAATTTTGTATTCACCTCAGAATCGTTAGTCATGTATTAGCAAGTGTTTTAAATTTCATGTTGCTAGTTAATTACCGCTAATTAATATTAAATATTTTTGATTTTGATTGTCGATTATCAAAACCATATAAGAACTTATTTTAAAATTATAACGAATTATTTAGATACGAACCTCTTATTCTTTGGTCCTTGATTTACGACATCCTTTGTGCCAATTTTACATCCGCGCAGCTCCTGAAACTACATCGCAGGTCATCTAGCTTATTGGCTCCCAGAGGGTACATGTAATTAAAACAAAACCATTACAAGTTTAGTTTTATTTGTAAACACAATGGGCATAAGTTTTAATTAGCATTAACGATGACGTGGCCCAGAATAGAACTGACTTAATATCAAACATCAATTATTAATACCATCTCTGGTACGTAGATTTCCTATGAATTGGAATTTTATTTAAAAAATTCGATATTGTTAATATTTTTATGAAGTAAATTTTGTGTTCACCTCAGCATCGTTAGTCATGTATTAGCAAGTGTTTTAAATTTCATGTTGCTAGTTAATTACCCCTAATTAATATTAAATATTTTTTGATTTTGATCGTCGATTATCAAAACAACATGTTATTTGTAAACACAATGGGCATAAGTTTTAATTAGCATTAACGATGACGTGGCCAAGAATGGAACTGACTTAATATCAAATGGACCACGTCATCAATTCATGAATACCGTCTCTGGGACGTAGATTTCCTACGAATTGGAATTTTTTATTAAATACGATATTGTCAATATTTTTATGAAGTAAATTTTGTGTTCACCTTAGCATATTTAGTCATGTATATCTATTAGTTATTATTTTAAATTTTATGTTGCTAGTTAATTACCGCTAATTAATATGAAACATTTTTAATTTTGATTGTCGATTATCAAAACCATATAAGAACTTATTTTAAAAATATAACGAATTATTTAGATACGAACCTCTTATTCTTTGGTCCTTGATTTACGACATCCTTTGTTCTAATTTTACATGCGCGCAGCTCAATTATCAAAACAACATAAGAACTTATTTCAAAAATATAACGAATTATTTAGATACGAACCTCTTATTCTTTGGTCCTTGATTTACGACATCCTTTGTGCCAATTTTACATCCGCGCAGCTCCTGAAACTACATCGCAGATTAGAACTGACTTAATTTCAAAAAACATTATATATAAAATTATCAAATATTATAAATTAAAAATATACTAGAAAGATTAAGTTTACTTAAAAATATTCTAAAAATATTCGGTAAATATATGTTAAAAATATTAAGTTGACAAACACTAGAAATATATACTAGAAACAAAAACTCTATTTGCACTGTGCCGTGTAGCTTAGCCACTAGCCACTAATGAGAATCGAAGCGAAGGGCGCAAAATTTTTATTTGCAAAATTTTCCATTTGCTTAGTTTAATTTAAATTAGTAATATTTAAAAAATATTCTAAAAATATTCGGTATATATATTTGAAAAATACTAAGTTGACAAACACTAGAAATATATACCATAAACAAAAACTATATTTGCACTGAGCCGTGTAGCTTACGTGCCACTAATGAGAATCGAGGAGGACGGCGCAAAAAAAATATTCTAAAAATATTCGGTAAATATATTTTAAAAATATTAAGTTGACAAACACTAGAAACAAAAACTAAATTTGAACTGTGCCGTGTAGCTTACGTGCCACTAATGAGAAGCGAGGAGGAGGGCTCAAAATTTGTACTTGCAAAATTTTCCATTTGCTTAGTTTAATTTCTAATTTAATTACTTATTCTCTCATTGTGTGTGTGTGTGCCATCTCCAGTTTGCAGCCTTTGGGATAATCTTTTGTCTCCCTGAAGTGTGTGTCTGTATGTGTGTGTGTGGAGTCTGCTGTTTGCATGTGTGTGAGTGTAGCTTGTCATTTATTTATTTTATGCCACATCGAGTTCGCGAGTTCGATATTGTCAATATTTTTATGAAGTAAATTTTGTGTTCACCTTAGCATATTTAGTCATGTATATCTATTAGTAATTATTTTAAATTTCATGTTGCTAGTTAATTACCGCTAATTAATATGAAACATTTTTGCTTTTGATTGTCGATTATCAAAACCATATAAGAACTTATTTTAAAAATATAACGAATTATTTAGATACGAACCTCTTATTCTTTGGTCCTTGATTTACGACATCCTTTGTTCTGTTTTACATCCGCGCAGCTCCTGAAACTACATCGCAGGTCATCTAGCTTATTGGCTCCCAGAGGGTACATGAAATTAAAACAAACCCATTACAAGTTTAGTGTTATTTGTAAACACAATGGGCATAAGTTTTAATTAGCATTAACGATGACGTGGCCAAGAATAGAACTGACTTAATATCAAACATCAATTATTAATACCATCTCTGGTACGTAGATTTCCTATGAATTGGAATTTTATTTAAAAAATTCGATATTGTTAATATTTTTATGAAGTAAATTTTGTGTTCACCTTAGCATATTTAGTCATGTATATCTATTAGTAATTATTTTAAATTTCATGTTGCTAGTTAATTACCGCTCATTAATATGAAACATTTTTGCTTTTGATTGTCGATAATCAAAACCATATAAGAACTTATTTTAAAAATATAACGAATTATTTAGATACGAACCTCTTATTCTTTGGTCCTTGATTTACGACATCCTTTGTTCTAATTTTACATTCGCGCAGCTCCTGAAACTACATCGCAAGTCATCTAGCTTATTGGCTCCCAGAGGGTACATGAAATTAAAACAAATAAAATAGAACTGACTTAATATCAAAAGGACCACGTCATCAATATATGAATACCGTCTCTAGGACGTAGATTTCCTACGAATTGGAATTTTATATTAAATTCGACATTGTCAATATTTTTATGAAGTAAATTTTGTGTTCACCTCAGCATCGTTAGTCATGTATTAGCAAGTGTTTTAAATTTCATGTTGCTAGTTAATTACCGCTAATTAATATTAAATATTTTTGATTTTGATTGTCGATTATCAAAACCATATAAGAACTTATTTTAAAATTATAACGAATTATTTAGATACGAACCTCTTATTCTTTGGTCCTTGATTTACGACATCCTTTGTGCCAATCCGCGCAGCTCCTGAAACTACATCGCAGGTCTTCTAGCTTATTGGCTCCCAGAGGGTACATGTAATTAAAACAAAACCATTACAAGTTTAGTTTTATTTGTAAACACAATGGGCATAAGTTTTAATTAGCATTAACGATGACGTGGCCAAGAATAGAACTGACTTAATATCAAACATCAATTATTAATACCATCTCTGGTACGTAGATTTCCTATGAATTGGAATTTTATTTAAAAAATTCGATATTGTTAATATTTTTATGAAGTAAATTTTGTGTTCACCTCAGCATCGTTAGTCATGTATTAGCAAGTGTTTTAAATTTCATGTTGCTAGTTAATTACCCCTAATTAATATTAAATATTTTTTGATTTTGATCGTCGATTATCAAAACAACATGTTATTTGTAAACACAATGGGCATAAGTTTTAATTAGCATTAACGATGACGTGGCCAAGAATGGAACTGACTTAATATAAAATGGACCACGTCATCAATTCATGAATATCGTCTCTGGGACGTAGATTTCCTACGAATTGGAATTTTGTGTTAAATACGATATTGTCAATATTTTTATGAAGTAAATTTTGTGTTCACCTTAGCATATTTAGTCATGTATATCTGTTTAGCTATTGAGCTTTTTCAATAGCTGTTGCGAATAATAAACCGAAGAAAGTTTGCTTTTATAACGACAGTTTTATTTTGCGAAATAGCGATAATTTACGATAGCGACAATGGTAAGGTTGGTCTTTTCCGAAACGCGAAGAAATTGCAACTGGCGGGCAGGCAGCCGAAATGCAGCGCCCAAGCTTAACGTAAGTGGCTAACAACAACAAACAAGGCATGAGCGTGAGACTGATAAATGCGTGCGAGAGCAGCGGTTTGCACTATGGGCATCGCAACTGCTACCACTGATTAATTTGACTTATAATATTAAAGAATATGATTAGTCTACTGCACAGTTTTGGCGGCTGCATGACCCAACATCCTCCCCCCGTTGGAAGCTTGTGTTCCAACAGAGTCCTCAAGGGGAAGCAGACACAGCTTGTTCACTGCCGCCTTATTACTCCAGACGCGGTCCTCAATTCTGCAACTCGAGCGACGCCGTCTCTGCCAGGAATCAACTGCATGACTCTCGCCAAAGGCCATCTCATTGGGGGTAGATTCTCGTCCTTAACAAGAACGACGTTGTCCACGGCTACGCCAGGCTTTGGGGTGCGCCACTTGGAACGCTGCTGGAGCAACGTCAAGTACTCTTCCTTCCATCGCGACCAAAATATTTCCTGAAGAAAGGAGATGCGCTGCCAAGAGTCAAGCCGATTATAGTTTAGGCCCGTTATATCTGGCTCGTCAAACGACGAAGGCGGACCACCATTGAGAAAATGCGCCGGAGTGAGGACATCCAGATCGGCAGGGTTCTCTGAAATGGGAACTAAGGGTCTGGAGTTAATAACTGCCGAGATGTGGCACACCAGCGTCCTCAGCTCGTCGAAGGTCAGAACCGCCGTACCCACAGCGCGGTAGAAATGATGCTTGGCCGTTTTTACCGCTGCTTCCCAAAGTCCACCGAAATGGGGCGACCGTGGAGGGATGAACCGCCAGTCAATCGTCTCCGAAAGGCAAAAATTCTGAACAGAGCCTTGATGGTCGCTGCTGAGAAATAACCTTCGAAGTTCCAGAAGTTCATTTTTGGCGCCGACAAAGTTGGTGGCGTTGTCTGACCAAATTTGCTTCGGCTTCCGCCGGGTGCATATGAACCTCTTGAGTCCGCACAGGAACGCAACTGTCGAGAGATCCTTGATCAGCTCCAGGTGCACTGCCTTGGTTGCAAAGCATATGAATACGCAGACGTAGCATTTAACCGCGGGCTTGTTGCGACTATCCGCTTGTGAAAGAAGGGTCCACAGAAATCTATACCAGTCACCTCAAAAGCGTGAGATCCTTCCAACGCTCCTTGGGAAGGTCCGCCATTATGTGCTCTATCAGCCGCGGCTTACTCCGAAAACATCTGATGCACCTGTTCACGGCCTTGGTACCGTCTTCCTCCCCCAATAGGCCAATATTGGGATCGAATTGCACCCAAAAGAGCCCGAGGTCCGGCATGAAGATTGCTTTCATGGTAATGCGAGATAATTGCTAGAGTCACCGGATGGGACCTTGGAAGGATTTTCGGGTGGCGGCCATCAAAGTCCAATGACGAATTCCGGAGGCGACCGCCTACTCTAAGAAGTCCAAATTGATCCAGGAACGGCGAGAGCGATGATATGGGACTAGACGACGAAACTCTTCCCAGCGTTTTTAGGGACTGCAGGTCCTCCCATAAATGCGCGCGCTGCACCAACCGCAGCATCATATGAGTACCCTCTTGAATGTGTGCGACGGTGAGCCCAGGATGACGAATTCCATTACAAAATTTGTAAATGTATGCAAATACTCGTTGCAGTGAGGGGTAAGAATTTGCGAATTTGGAGCTAGCAATTACATCCACGTACGGCGACTTTACGATGAACACACTTCGACGAAGCTCAAGCACCGGTTTGTCAGGACAAACAGCTTTGGCCAATCTCTTTCAGGCTCCGTAAGATAGGCGGGTCCATGCGACCAGAGTGACGATTCGCTAAGCTCAGACGGCAGGGATCCTCTGGATAAGATGTCAGCCGGATTTAACGCTGTTGGAACATACCGCCAAGCCGTGACATCTGTCAGCTCCTGAATGGCAGCAACCCTATTTGCCACAAATATGTTGAACCTGGCGGGCTCATCTCGGATCCATGAAAGTGCCACCGTCGAGTCGCACCAACAATAGTAGCGTCCTTTAACTACTTTCAAGCCAACTATTTCCCTCATGATTTTAGCCAGAAGATCCGCACCACAAAGCTCCAGCTTTGGTACTGTTATGGTCTTCAACGGAGCTATGCGCGACTTCGAGCAAAGCAAATGGCTAAAACTTTGATTCCCTTTAGAAACCACATAAACGCAGGCTCCATAGGCATCAATGCTTGCATCACAAAACCCATGCACCTCAAGATCAGACTCTGCGCTAAACACAAACCGAGGGAAACTAACATGACTTATTATTTCAAAACTGCGACATATATCAAGCCATTTCGTGTTATGAGTTTCCGGGAGGCTTTCATCCCAGGACAGCTTTTCCTTGCAGAGCTGCTGCAAAAAGATTTTACACCTTGTAATTACCGGACCGACCAGGCCGAGAGGATCGTAAAATTTAGCAATCGCAGACAAAACAGAGCGCCTGCAGGGTCTCAGTGGCGACTGAAAGGCAGAGAACGAAAACAATAGCTGGTCGGAGCGGGATCCCAAGCGAGACCTAAAGTTTTGGTGAAATCGCTACCATCTTCAAACTTCATAATGATTCCTTGTCCTCGGCGGGCACACCCTCCAGCACAAGCGGAATGTTAGAGCACCATTTCCTTAGCTTGAGCTTGCCCTTCGCAAGAATGCCAGCCGTCTGCTGCATTATGCTGATAGCATCCTTTACCGTGCCTGAGCCGGAGATAAGATCATCCACGTAGAAATCACGACGAAGGATTTCTGATCCATGGGAAACGATGCCTGCTCATCGATTGACAACTGCTGCATAGCCCTTACGGACAAGAAGGAGGCTGGTTTGGTGCCGTAGGTAACTGTGTCGAGTTTGTATACTTGAAGGTCATCGATCGGGGAGTCCCTCCATACAATGCACTGCAAATAGCTATCTTCTTGCGAGACCTTTACACAGCGGTACATTTTACATATGTCTCCTGTAACGGCAACTGGGTGTGAGCGAAATCGAATTAGGATGTGAAATAGCTTGGGCTGGATGACCGGGCCAGCCATTAACACATCGTTAAGCGAGTAACCAGTGGAAGTGGCAGCTGATCCGTCAAAGACAACGCGAAGCTTGGTGGTAGTGCTATCCTCCTTCATAACGCAATGATGTGGCAAAAAATATCGACACGAACTGACCTCGGAGGCAGGCACAGGCGACATATGTCCCAGATCACGATATTCCTTCATGAACGCCGCATATTTAACCCTCAAGCCAGGGTGCTTTGTAAGTTTCCTTTCCAGCGACAAGAATCTCCGCAATGCCTGAGGATAGGAATCTCCTAAAGAGTCCAAATGGAGTTTTAGCGGCAACCGTACCGAGTAATCGCCAGCTGGCAGTCTGGTGTAATTTTTAACAAAGTGGGCCTCGCAATCTAGCTCCTCCTTAGTGGCTTGAACTATTGGGCCGGGACAATTTTCTACATCCCAAAAGCGCTGCAGAAGTGAATCAAGTTCAACGTCAATCCTGTTTTCCTTGCTGGCTGAAGAAGGACCGCGTGAAGCTATTAAGGCGCTACCGCAGGGCGCGCGCATCCTCCAGACACAACCCAGCCCAGACGAGTTTTTTGAAGCAGGGGCAGTCCTGGCAACAACTTTATCTGACCTACGCACAGCAGCTCATAAAACAGGCTAGCTCCTATTAACAGGTCAACACGTTGAGCTTTATAAAAATCCGGGTCGGCGAGCTGCAGGTTTTCTGGAATCTTCCAGTCCCCAATGTCCACATTAAAACTTGGCTGGCGATCCGTGATATTGGGAGCGATAACTGCTGTTATGCTCGTTGAGAAATCCGAAGCGACAGACCGAATCGCAATTCCTACCGAGAATCCATCAGTCGCGAAATTGGAATCCCCGATTCCAGTGACGGAGCCGGACGACCTCGACCTTTTCAGTTGCAGTTGATTTGCAAATCGAGAGGTGACCAAGTGCAGCTGAGAGCCAGAATCTAACAAGGCCCTGCAGGGAACGAACAGTCCCGACCGATTCTGCACTAGAACGGTTGCAGTGGCTAGCAGCACAAGGTCACTACCGAGATCCTGGGCAATTAGAGTAGCAGAAGTCGAAAGCGGGGCAGAAGTCTCAGTGTGGGAGCTTGAAGACACCGGAACATGTGGCTGCGAGGAAGGCGGACCATCCAGATAGAGCAGCGTATGATGCCTGATTCCACAGGTGCGGCAGCGGCTCGAGCTGCATTGCCGTAGCTGATGACCTGACTTTAGGCAATTTAGGCAAAGTGCTAGTCTCTTTGCCTCGCGCAGACGATCCACTGGCGCTAAGTCTCTAAATTGCGGGCAATAATATATGGCATGTTCTGCACTGTGGCAAAGCATGCAACCAAGAGAATTTTGGGTGGTAGCAACTAGCGTCGAGCGATTTCTGCCCACCTGAACGCCTGGCGCATAGGTTGCCATGGCGCAATCCACGGCCTCCAAAGTCCTACATCGCTGTTCCAGGAATGCAGCCATCGATTCCCACGACGGAATAAGGTTGGCAAAGACCGGATCCTCCAAGCGCTCCTCCCACTTAGCTTGGCTCGCCGCATCCAGCTTTTGCAGCAGCACTTGAACTATTATGCAGCCACCGATTTGCTCAGTGGTGCCCAAACCCTTCAACGCACGAATGTGAGCGTTAAATTTGTCCGACAATTCCCGAAGCGATGCCACTGAACCATTCCGTACTACCCTTAAACCCAGAATCTCGGTGATGTGCGCCTGAAAAACGAGACGCCGATTATCAAACCTTTTTTGAAGCAACTCTAAAGCCGCTTCGTAATTGCTGTTTGACATCTCCAATGATCGGATAGTTTCCAGCGCTGAATCCCTCAAACATGACCGCAGATGTTGAAATTTCTCAATGTTGGAGAGGTCCGGATGGCTGTCGACTATGCTCGTGAACACGGAGTAAAAATCCGCCCAGTTTGCGTAGCCTCCGCCAAACGTTGGCAGCTGCACAGGCGGCAACGGCATCGGCCTCGGCCGCGGCTGCGTTTGAGGACCACTACACTGGTGGGGCACAACACCTTCCGCAAGCGTTGAGTGCGGCGCGAAGTGCACATTGCGTTTGGCTATTTCCGCGCGCACACTAGCCTTGAATTCAACGATGAATTCATCAAAGGACTCGCTCATTTCACTGCCAATTTCGTCGAAATCCAATTCCTCCAGTTCTGTATGCAGAACATTGAAGGCACCTTGCAGCTCATCAATCTGCTCCAGCCTCACCGTAAGAGTGGGTTCGTCGTATCCGCTAAGCGTCTCATTAGACAGCGATGTTTGTAGCCTCTGCAACCTGCTGAACAGCGCATTGGCTTTGCGCTTTAAAAAGGTCACCCTGTTTTTTTCACCTTCAGCGGGCATAGCAACAAGTCGCCTTTGATTCGGTTCAGCGGGAAGATGAGCACAAAATAGATGCCGAAAATGCAAGCGGGGTCAATGCACGCAACGATATATGTAGCAATGTATATGCAATGCTAGCTCGCTTACACAGCCACTATCACCGAAATCTCCGCTCACTTGTCCAACCGATTGCGCTTTAATGTATTTATATTTATTTATAAGCGGGATAAGTGCATTAATTAATGCATGCAACTTAACAAAATCACGTCGGGGTCACCAAATGTTTAGCTATTGAGCTTTTTCAATAGCTGTTGCGAATAATAAACCGAAGAAAGTTTGCTTTTATAACGACAGTTTTATTTTGCGAAATAGCGATAATTTACGATAGCGACAATGGTAAGGTTGGTCTTTTCCGAAACGCGAAGAAATTGCAACTGGCGGGCAGGCAGCCGAAATGCAGCGCCCAAGCTTAACGTAAGTGGCTAACAACAACAAACAAGGCATGAGCGTGAGACTGATAAATGCGTGCGAGAGCAGCGGTTTGCACTATGGGCATCGCAACTGCTACCACTGATTAATTTGACTTATAATATTAAAGAATATGATTAGTCTACTGCACAGTTTTGGCGGCTGCATGACCCAACAATATCTATTAGTAATTATTTTAAATTTCATGTTGATAGTTAATTACGGCTAATTAATATGAAACATTTTTGCTTTTGATTGTCGATTATCAAAACCATATAAGAACTTATTTTAAAAATATAACGAATTATTTAGATACGAACCTCTTATTCTTTGGTCCTTGATTTACGACATCCTTTGTTCTGTTTTACATCCGCGCAGCTCCTGAAACTACATCGCAGGTCATCTAGCTTATTGGCTCCCAGAGGGTACATGAAATTAAAACAAACCCATTACAAGTTTAGTGTTATTTGTAAACACAATGGGCATAAGTTTTAATTAGCATTAACGATGACGTGGCCAAGAATAAAACTGACTTAATATCAAACATCAATTATTAATACCATCTCTGGTACGTAGATTTCCTATGAATTGGAATTTTATTTAAAAAATTCGATATTGTTAATATTTTTATGAAGTAAATTTTGTGTTCACCTTAGCATATTTAGTCATGTATATCTATTAGTAATTATTTTAAATTTCATGTTGCTAGTTAATTACCGCTCATTAATATGAAACATTTTTGCTTTTGATTGTCGATTATCAAAACCATATAAGAACTTATTTTAAAAATATAACGAATTATTTAGATACGAACCTCTTATTCTTTGGTCCTTGATTTACGACATCCTTTGTTCTAATTTTACATTCGCGCAGCTCCTGAAACTACATCGCAAGTCATCTAGCTTATTGGCTCCCAGAGGGTACATGAAATTAAAACAAAAAAAATAGAAAAGGACCACGTCATCAATATATGAATACCGTCTCTAGGACGTAGATTTCCTACGAATTGGAATTTTATATTAAATTCGACATTGTCAATATTTTTATGAAGTAAATTTTGTGTTCACCTCAGCATCGTTAGTCATGTATTAGCAAGTGTTTTAAATTTCATGTTGCTAGTTAATTACCGCTAATTAATATTAAATATTTTTGATTTTGATTGTCGATTATCAAAACCATATAAGAACTTATTTTAAAATTATAACGAATTATTTAGATACGAACCTCTTATTCTTTGGTCCTTGATTTACGACATCCTTTGTGCCAATCCGCGCAGCTCCTGAAACTACATCGCAGGTCATCTAGCTTATTGGCTCCCAGAGGGTACATGTAATTAAAACAAAACCATTACAAGTTTAGTTTTATTTGTAAACACAATGGGCATAAGTTTTAATTAGCATTAACGATGACGTGGCCAAGAATAGAACTGACTTAATATCAAACATCAATTATTAATACCATTTCTGGTACGTAGATTTCCTATGAATTGGAATTTTATTTAAAAAATTCGATATTGTTAATATTTTTATGAAGTAAATTTTGTGTTCACCTCAGCATCGTTAGTCATGTATTAGCAAGTGTTATTAAATT
>NW_025416882.1:0-50000 GCF_016746395.2 Drosophila simulans
AGGTACGGCTCCACTTACATAAACACATCTCAAAACAATAAAACATTTTACTGCCACTCATGAATGAAGGCTACATAAGCTTCAGCACCATAATCCTGAAGATATCTATTAATAAATTGAGTCTCGTTCGTTATCGGAATTAACCAGACAAATCACTCCACGAACTAAGAACGGCCATGCACCACCACCCATAGATTCGAGAAAGAGCATCAATCATGTCGTCTTACACACACTTATGTTCGGACCTGGAAGTTTTCCCGTGTTGCAGTCAAATTAAGCCGCAGGCTCCACTCCTGGTGGGCCCTTCCGTCAATTCCTTTAAGTTTCAGCTTTGCAACCATACTTCCCCCGGAGCCCAAAAGCTTTGGTTTCCCGGGAAGCGACTGAGAGAGCCATAAAAGTAGCTACACCCAATTGCTAGCTGGCATCGTTTATGGTTAGAACTAGGGCGGTATCTGATCGCCTTCGAACCTCTAACTTTCGTTCTTGATTAATGAAAACATCTTTGGCAAATGCTTTCGCTTAAGTTAGTCTTACGACGGTCCAAGAATTTCACCTCTCGCGTCGTAATACTAATGCCCCCAAACTGCTTCTATTAATCATTACCTCTTGATCTGAAAACCAATGAAAGCAGAACAGAGGTCTTATTTCATTATCCCATGCACAGAATATTCAGGCATTTGAAGCCTGCTTTAAGCACTCTAATTTGTTCAAAGTAATAGTACCGGCCCACAATAACACTCGTTTAAGAGCACTAGTGCAGGTTTTTAAATAGGAGGAACATATGAAAAAATACAAGTATTTAATCACATATAAGAACTCCACCGGTAATACGCTTACATACATAAAGGTATAGTACTAACCACAATTGTAAGTTGTACTACCCGTATGAAGCACAAGTTCAACTACGAACGTTTTAACCGCAACAACTTTAATATACGCTATTGGAGCTGGAATTACCGCGGCTGCTGGCACCAGACTTGCCCTCCAATTGGTCCTTGTTAAAGGATTTAAAGTGTACTCATTCCAATTACAGGGCCTCGGATATGAGTCCTGTATTGTTATTTTTCGTCACTACCTCCCCGAGCTGGGAGTGGGTAATTTACGCGCCTGCTGCCTTCCTTAGATGTGGTAGCCGTTTCTCAGGCTCCCTCTCCGGAATCGAACCCTGATTCCCCGTTACCCGTTGCAACCATGGTAGTCCTAGATACTACCATCAAAAGTTGATAGGGCAGACATTTGAAAGATCTGTCGTCGGTACAAGACCATACGATCTGCATGTTATCTAGAGTTCAACCAATATAACGATCTTGCGATCGCTTGGTTTTAGCCTAATAAAAGCACATGTCCCATAAGGTTCATGTTTTAATTGCATGTATTAGCTCTAGAATTACCACAGTTATCCAAGTAACTGTTAACGATCTAAGGAACCATAACTGATATAATGAGCCTTTTGCGGTTTCACTTTTAATTCGTGTGTACTTAGACATGCATGGCTTAATCTTTGAGACAAGCATATAACTACTGGCAGGATCAACCAGAATAATGTTTTTCCTTCATATTCCATTCATATTTTTTGAATCGAAATAAGCAATATAATAGATATATGGATTTTTCACTTTATATAATTCCATGATTTTTATTATATTGAATAAAATTCAATATTTCGCCTTTGGGTAAAATTTTAAATATATATTTATAAGTAAAATATCCATTCGATTACGGCCATTTTTATATAGCATTCGTAATCCATAATTTCATTTTTAATTTATACTTGTTTTACCAATATAACAAGAATTTCATATAATTATTGTAATATATATGTTTCTATAATTATATCTTTTTATATATACATATTTCATTATAAAATATCATTTTATTTCCAACATACATAATTATTGTATCCACACATGTACAATTTTTGTTTAACCAATATAAATATTAAGTTAAATCATTTGCATTTTGAAGATAAATTTAAAATTTATCTCTTTTCATATATCTCTCTGGTAATATATAACATAAAACCAAGCGCATATGATAATATTTCCACATTTAATATATAATTTTATATTTCTTTCATAAGAATCCATATTTGTATTATACCGTAACGATATAATAATCCAACTATACGGCAGGTAATAAATAAATATTTGCCTGCCTCCAAAAATTAACGATAATATATGGAAACGATTTGTTATTCTATATATAATAGAAACTTGACTTTTGTTTCAACGATATTATCTAAAAAGCGTATATTCCTATTATCCGCGGAGCCAAGTCCCGTGTTCTATAGAACTGAGAAACAAATTTGTACGGATAATAATATACTTTATTGTATGTAACCAATATAAACATAATCCGAAATAAATATTTCGAATAATGCGGGAGGTCGGCAACCACTGCCTACCTATAGTAGTTTTTGAACCCGCTGTCGTCAAAGCGGGTATTTTCAATTCCGTTTGCCACCCAACATACGGGCTATTCTCTTATATATTAAGAGATTATATGAACATTTCATTTTTTTTTCCATTATTCATATATAATATGATTATTTTTTTCTTTATACATATAATACATATTAATTTTCATATGTTTATTATTTAATTTACTCATATTATTGCCAAAATCATATGAATACATAAGTTTTGAACAATATGAGAGGTCGGCAACCACTGCCTACCTATAGTAGTTTTTGAACCCTCTGTCGTAATTCCGGTCGTTTACACTACTATACCCTCTCCCTATAATGGCTTTTCTCTATAATACTAAGAGAATGTGGGAATATTTCAGCATTTTTTTCCTTATACATATAATAATTAATCATTTTCATATGTATATTATTTAATTTACTCATATAATTCCCAAAATCATATGAATTCATAAGTTTTGAACAATATGAGAGGTCGGCAACCACTGCCTACCTATAGTAGTTTTTGAACCCTCTGTCGTAATTCCGGTCGTTTACACTACTATACCCTCTCACTATAATGGCTTTTCTCTATAATACTGAGAGAATGTGGGAATATTTCAGCATTTTTTCCCTTATACATATAATAATTAATCATTTTCATATGTATATTATTTAATTTACTCATATAATTCCCAAAATCATATGAATACATAAGTTTTGAACAATATGAGAGGTCGGCAACCACTGCCTACCTATAGTAGTTTTTGAACCCTCTGTCGTAATTCCGGTCGTTTACACTACTATACCCTCTCACTATAATGGCTTTTCTCTATAATACTGAGAGAATGTGGGAATATTTCAGCATTTTTTCCCTTATACATATAATAATTAATCATTTTCATATGTATATTATTTAATTTACTCATATAATTGCCAAAATCATATGAATACATAAGTTTTGAACAATATGAGAGGTCGGCAACCACTGCCTACCTATAGTAGTTTTTGAACCCTCTGTCGTAATTCCGGTCGTTTACACTACTATACCCTCTCACTATAATGGCTTTTCTCTATAATACTGAGAGAATGTGGGAATATTTCAGCATTTTTTCCCTTATACATATAATAATTAATCATTTTCATATGTATATTATTTAATTTACTCATTTAATTGCCAAAATCATATGAATACATAAGTTTTGAACAATATGAGAGGTCGGCAACGGTCTTTCCTCTATAATACTAAGATAATATGGGAATATTTCAGCATTTTTTCCCTTATACATATAATAATTAATCATTTTCATAAGTATATTATTTAATTTACTCGTATATAATTGCCAAAATCCTATGAACACATAAGAGAATACAATATGAGAGGTCGGCGCAACCATAATATAGTAGTTGATGACGAGGTGTTTGGCAACTTGATACAATTCTTTAAAGTCTTTATATCAAAAATTATATGATAGGGACAATATCATATGCGTCACTAAATTGATGACGAGGTGTTTGGCAACTTGACACAATTCATTAAAAGTTTTTATATTAATTATATGATAGGGACAATATCATATGCGTCACTAAATTGATCAGTCGCGATCGAACACTCGACGAGTGCAGACGTGCCTGCGGATCGACAGCAAATTGTTAGCAAATTGTTAGCAAATTGTTCACAGTTGTAAGTCCCGTTACTTGTGCCCAGCCACTTCGCGTCGCGTGATCTTGTCGCGCGTTTTGATTGGCCCAGCCAACGTACCTAACGGTAGTTCGCACTAACACCATCGCACACCCGAGTGTGCGTGTTATCAGCGCAAAAAAACCCAGTGCTCGAAGCAGCGGTATAATTGCAAAGCAGCAGCCACGTGCTGCCTGGCTCACCGGCTTACGGTGCCCAGCTTCCCCCCCCCCCCCCTCCTCACTCCTTATCAACTTTGGAGAAGATGGACTGGCAGGCCCCCCCGCGCACCCACAAGCTTGGAACAACACCACGCAAAAAGGCTCTGAGAACACGCAAGAGCAGCTCCAGCAGCGAGGGAAGCACCTCGCATACAGAGCCGGGCGAGATAAAGCGAAAACCGGCAAAGAAAGCACAGGGAGAGGAGCTGGAAGATAAGCCAAGCACTAGCGCTGCTCTGCGCAAGAAGCTCGCCAACAACGCCTTCGCTTTACTCTCGACCGAAGAAGACGAGTACGACCAAGAGAGCTCTGATGACGAACCCGGACCTAAAGATGATTCCAAGCCCAAGACCCCCGAGAAACCAAAGCCCACCCCGAAGACCATCAAGCCACCTCCGATTTTTATCCCCGATGTGACCAACATCTCGGCACTCGTCAAGATGATCACGACTCTTGTAGGCCCGAAGAACAATTTTACCTACAAGACCGTGAATGGCAACAACGTACGTGTCATGATGCCGGACAAAGAGTCCTATACAGCTCTGCGTCTCCAACTTGTGGCCCAAAACAAGAGGCATCGGACTTTCCAGCCGAAAGATGAACGTGCATACAAGGTTGTCATCAAAGGACTCCACCACTCCACCGATCGTGAGGAAATCATTGAAGACCTTCGCAGACAAGGGCACGCTGTTAGAGATCTGCACAATCCCATTGGCAGAAGAACTAAAGAACCGCTGGGAATATTCTTCGCCAACCTGGAGCCTTCCAGCAACAACAAAGACGTCTACCAAGTCAAGCGGATCTGCAGGTCGGTAGTAACCATTGAACCGCCGCAGAAGTTCAACGACGTGCCTCAATGCTTCAGGTGCCAAGGATTCGGTCATACACAGCGTTACTGCTTCCTGGAATACCGATGTGTAAAGTGTGGAGGCCCTCACGAATCGAGGGCATGTGAGAAGAGGGAGGACGACAAAGCGTGCTGCTTCCACTGCCAGGCGGACCATCCTGCGTCTTTCAAGGGATGCCCTGCATACAAAAGGGCCAAAGCACTCGCTGCTCCGAAAACAAGGCCCGTCGCTAATGCTAACAAGGCGCCGCCCGTGGCATCACCAAACGTCACCTCTGGCAGGAGCTACCGAGACGCCCTCAACGGAGTGCACGCAGCACCGCAGAATCCCACAACCCCAGTCCAAACCCAAACAGAAACCCCACACTCCGGTCAGATAGAAGCGATGTTCGCTCGCATGGAAGGAATGATGGAAAGGATGATGGAGCGCATGTTCACCCAGATGACACAGCTGGTGGCCACCATTCTCAACAGCAAGTCATGCAACTAAAGCTCCACCTAGTCGTCTGGAATGCGAACGGCCTGCAGAACAGCAAGGCCATAGTCGAGCACCATCTGAAGACCCACCAGATCGATATCCTACTCGTAGCCGAAACCCACTTCTCCCCCAGATCCCACTTTAATATCAGCGGATATGACCTCATCCATGCAGACCATCCTTCTGGCAGAGCACGCGGTGGAGCAGCCATCCTCATCAGGAGCGGTATTCAATACCTAGAGCTGCCCGCGTTTCAGCAAGACTGGGCACAATGTCCTGTCATCAGGATTGTCAGCCCGCAAGGAGATTTAGACATTGGAGCGGTCTACTTTCCCCCCAGATACCGCATAACAGCATCTCACCTCAGTGAGTTCTTCGAGCATTTTGGGCCCCGCTTCATAGCAGCTGGAGATTATAACGCCAAACATTCTTGGTGGGGATCGCGCGCCAACAACCCCAAAGGGAAAACTCTGTTTGGGTACCTGCAACGCCACCGACTGGACTGCCACTCCACTGGCGAGCCCACTCACTGGCCAACGAATCCCCTCAAGACTCCAGACCTGCTGGACTTTGCTGTGTCGAAAGGCATAGGGCATGCGAAGATCAGCTGCACAACAAATGCTGATCTCCTGTCAGACCACTGTGCAATAAACGTGCTAATCAACACGCCAGTCCTCAGGAAAACCCCGCTCAGAAGGCTCACTGGAAAATATACCGACGCCGCCAAGTTCGCGTCCTGGATGCTCTCCACCGTCAATCCGAACCCCATCCTCAACACACCCAGGAACATTGATGAAGCTATCGGGAATCTCACCAGGCAGATGCAAAACGCTGCGGAATTCGCAAGCCCACCGCCACCAAAGACTGCGAGAACACCTAGCAGGGACCTCCACCTCTGGTCCCCGGAAATTGCGGCACTCGTGACTGAGAAGAGGCGTCTCAGGAGAGTTTGGTTCTTGACGCGCAATCCAAGAGACAAAACAGCGCTCAATCACGCCACAAAGGAGTTGAAGGACAAGATCTCCAGCCTACGCCAGGACTCCTTCCTCAGATTCCTCGAGGAACTCTCTCCCGGGGACCCAGACCACAATCTGTGGAACGTCACCCGCCACATTAAACGACCAGCCAAAAAGGTTTCCGCAGTGCGCAAAGCAGATGGATCCTGGTGCCGTTCGGATGCTGAAAGAGCAGAAGCTTTCGCCGAACACCTTTACAACGCCTTCTCTCCGTTCGACTGCTGCACTGCCGAAGAACATGCTGAAACAGCCCGGTTTCTCAATAGCCCAAGCTCTCCCGGTCCCCCGTTGGAACCAGTCGACCCTGAGGAAGTTGCGCAGGAGATTGCTCTACTGAAGAACAACAAATCTCCAGGCCTGGATCGTATAGATGCGGCGGCCCTAAAAATGCTCCCATTCCGCTGCACACAAATGCTGGCCAGCATTTACAACAGCTGCTTCCGGCTAGGGTACTTCCCGGAAGAGTGGAAAAGAGCAGAGGTTATTGTCCTCCTCAAGCCTGGTAAGCCTGAAGCCAATCTCGCCTCCTATCGTCCGATTAGTTTGCTGGCAATCCTCTCCAAAATACTCGAAAGAGTATTTTTGCGCAGAGTATTGCCAGTACTGGATGAGGCTGGTTTGATCCCCGATCACCAGTTTGGCTTCAGGCGCTCCCACGGAACACCAGAGCAATGCCACCGGCTAGTCGAACGGATCCTCGAGGCATTCGAGCAAAAGAAATACTGCTGCGCTGTAATGCTCGACGTGAAGCAGGCATTCGACAGAGTTTGGCATCCTGGACTCCTCCATAAACTCAAATCCTACCTCCCAAGCCCCCATTTTACCCTCCTCAAATCCTACACTGAGGGAAGAGCATTCCAAGTCAGATGCGGAAGTGCAATAAGCCTACCCAGACTGATCAGAGCTGGAGTTCCGCAAGGCAGTGTGCTCGGACCAATACTGTACACCCTTTACACCGCAGACCTTCCCATAATCCCCTCCAGGAACCTAACTATAGCGACTTATGCAGATGACACGGCTTTCCTCGCCTCCTCATCCGACCCACGAGAAGCCTCCGAAACAATCCAAAGGCAAATGGACGCGCTACATCCCTGGCTCAGCAGGTGGAACATCGTAGTGAACGCGGAAAAATCTACCCAAACAACATTTGCACTAAGGAGAGGAGACTGCCCACCGGTCACGCTAAACGGAGTCATCATTCCCAACGCACCCGCACCCAAGTACCTAGGACTTACCCTGGACCGCAGGCTCACTTGGCGTCCCCACATCGTCAGCAAACGCATACAGGCCGATGCGCGTCTGAGGCAGATGCATTGGCTTATTGGGAGAGGGTCCAAGCTAAGGCAGAACCACAAAATCCTGGTGTACAAGGCAATTCTCAAGCCCATCTGGACCTACGGGATACAGCTATGGGGCACGGCAAGCCACACGAATCGCCTGCGTATACAGCGGTTCCAGAATAGGTGCTTGAGAATTGCCTGTAATGCGCATCCCTACCACGAGAATGTCGCCATACATAGGGAACTTGGAATCCCACAAGTCGCTGATGAAATCTCCAGGCTCAGCGAGAGATACCTGAAAAGGCTCGAAAACCACCCTAACCACCTCGCCACCAACCTGTTAGACAATAGCCAAACAAGCAGACGTCTCATGAGGAGACACCCTCTCGATCTTCCACAACAATAGACAACACATATAAAACCCGCCACAAATACATGTACAATAGTATCCCTTAAGCTAATGTTCCCCCGCAAAACCATTTAATTATTGTCCACTAGGACAGATTTTAAATAAATAAACGCACGCTAAAAAAAAAAAAAAAAAAAAAAAAAAAACTAAATTGATGACGAGGTGTTTGGCAACTTGACACAATTCATTAAATCTTTATATTAATTATATGATAGGGACAATATCATATGCGTCACTAAATTGATGACGAGGTGTTTGGCAACTTGACACAATTCATTAAAGTCTTTATATTAATTATATGATAGGGACAATATCATATGCGTCACTAAATTGATGACGAGGTGTTTGGCAACTTGACACAATTCATTAAAGTCTTTATATTAATTATATGATATGGACAATATCATATGCGTCACTAAATTGATGACGAGGTGTTTGGCAACTTGATACAATTCTTTAAAGTCTTTATATCAAAATTATATGATAGGGACAATATCATATGCGTCACTAAATTGATGACGAGGTGTTTGGCAACTTGACACAATTCATTAAAGTCTTTATATTAATTATATGATATGGACAATATCATATGCGTCACTAAATTGATGACGAGGTGTTTGGCAACTTGACACAATTCATTAAAGTCTTTATATTAATTATATGATAGGGACAATATCATATGCGTCACTAAATTGATGACGAGGTGTTTGGCAACTTGACACAATTCATTAAAGTCTTTATATTAATTATATGATATGGACAATATCATATGCGTCACTAAATTGATGACGAGGTGTTTGGCAACTTGATACAATTCTTTAAAGTCTTTATATCAAAAATTATATGATAGGGACAATATCATATGCGTCACTAAATTGATGACGAGGTGTTTGGCAACTTGACACAATTCATTAAAGTCTTTATATTAATTATATGATATGGACAATATCATATGCGTCACTAAATTGATGACGAGGTGTTTGGCAACTTGATACAATTCTTTAAAGTCTTTATATCAAAAATTATATGATAGGGACAATATCATATGCGTCACTAAATTGATGACGAGGTGTTTGGCAACTTGACACAATTCATTAAAATTCTTTATATTAATTATATGATAGGGACAATATCATATGCGTCACTAAATTGATGACGAGGTGTTTGGCAACTTGACACAATTCATTAAAGTCTTTATATTAATTATATGATAGGGACAATATCATATGCGTCACTAAATTGATGACGAGGTGTTTGGCAACTTGATACAATTCTTTAAAGTCTTTATATCAAAAATTATATGATAGGGACAATATCATATGCGTCACTAAATTGATGACGAGGTGTTTGGCTACAGGAAAAAATCATTTATTTATCGAATCATCAAGCAAAGGATAAGCTTCAGTGGATCGCAGTATGGCAGCTGCTCAACCACTTACAACACCTTGCCTGTTACAAAAGTCGTTTACAATTGATTCTAGGCTTTGTCATTGTATTAAATAATGCTTTTATATGTAACTAGCGCGGCATCAGGTGATCGAAGATCCTCCTAATTTACTATGTTACAAATTACATTGGCATCACATCCATTGTCGTTTATAAAATAAATTATAAACTTTAAATGGTTTAGAAGCCATACAATGCAAATTGCCCCTTATTTATCATTGCAGTCCAGCACGGATACGACCTTAGAGGCGTTCAGGCATAATCCAACGGACGTAGCGTCATACCACTGTTCGCTCGAACAAGTATTGTGCCATTGGTCCGTACCTGCGGTTCCTCTCGTACTACGCAGGAATGCTGTCGCAACAACGTTTTGTCATTAGTAGGGTAAAACTAACCTGTCTCACGACGGTCTAAACCCAGCTCACGTTCCCTTGCATGGGTGAACAATCCAACGCTTGGTGAATTTTGCTTCACAATGATAGGAAGAGCCGACATCGAAGGATCAAAAAGCGACGTCGCTATGAACGCTTGGCCGCCACAAGCCAGTTATCCCTATGGTAACTTTTCTGACACCTCTTGTTAAAAACTCTTTAAACCAAAAGGATCGATAGGCCGAGCTTTTGCTGTCCCTGTGTGTACTGAACACCGAGATCAAGTCAGCATTTGCCCTTTTGCTCTATGTGTGGTTTCTGTCCGCACTGAGCTGGCCTTGGGACACCTCCGTTATTATTTGAGAGATGTACCGCCCCAGTCAAACTCCCTACCTGGCAATGTCCTTGAATTGGATCATACCTGAGTAATTGGAGTTATACCAAATTTTCAAATCAAAAATACATAAATGCATCGTTTTATTAAAGAATTTGTTTGCGATTATATAACAAACTCGTGATACTTTGATCAAGAAGCTTGCATCAAAACCCAATACCATAAGATATAATAAATATATCCGTATAATGGCTAGGAAATGATACACGTTCCATTTAATCAAGTAAGTAAGGAAACAATAAGAGTAGTGGTATTTCATTGACGATACCAAACCGAGGTCTAATATCTCCCACTTATTCTACACCTCTTATGTCTCCTTACACTGCCAGATTAGAGTCAAGCTCAAAAGGGTCTTCTTTCCCCGCTAATTATTCCAAGCCCGTTCCCTTGGCTGTGGTTTCGCTAGATAGTAGATAGGGACAGTAGGAATCTCGTTAATCCATTCATGCGCGTCACTAATTAGATGACGAGGCATTTGGCTACCTTAAGAGAGTCATAGTTACTCCCGCCGTTGACCCGCGCTTACTTGAATTTCTTCACTTTGACATTCAGAGCACTGGGCAGAAATCACATTGTGTCAACACCCGCTAGGGCCATCACAATGCTTTGTTTTAATTAGACAGTCGGATTCCCCAAGTCCGTGCCAGTTCTGAATTGATTGTTAATTGATAATCGTTATAATTGATAAGAACTAATTGGTTTAACCCAAATAGTATTCTTAAAAATTTTAGCAAGAAAGTTCCACAATTGGCTACGTAACTAAACTATCCGGGGAACAAGTAACTAACATAAATGCTAGAAACTCTATTTACCCAGAACGAGCACATAAACCATGTTATTGTTTCCCAATCAAGCCCGACTATCTCAATCTTCAGAGCCAATCCTTATCCCGAAGTTACGGATCTAATTTGCCGACTTCCCTTACCTACATTATTCTATCGACTAGAGACTCTTCACCTTGGAGACCAGCTGCGGATATTGGTACGGCCTGTTGAGAAGTTTGCGTGTCCCCACCATAAATTTTCAAGGTCCGAGGAGAAAATATCGACACAACAGTATATGTCATGCTCTTCTAGCCCATCTACCATATCTCTCTGCGAAAGACTTCCATGGTAGTACGGCTATAAAACAGAAAAGAAAACTCTTCCGATATCTCTCGACGGCTTCTTTATGGTCGTTCCTGTTGCCAGGATGAGCACGAGGCCCATATTTAATAACAAACGGATACTCAACAGGTTACGGAATTGGAACCGTATTCCCTTTCGTTCAAAATTATTCAAGTGTATTATATTCGCTTTGTTTATATAGTTAGGCATTTTTGTTTTACTTGAAAATTTTCGGCTTTCGCCTTGAACTTAGGACCGACTAACTCGTGATCAACCACTGTTCACACGAAACCCTTCTCCACTTCAGTCCTCCAAGGTCTCATTCGATTATTTGCTACTACCACCAAGATCTGTACCAATGGCAGCTCCATGCAGGCTTACGCCAAACACTTCTACGCATACCATTGTACCTTCCTACTCACTAAAGTTTCAAAATTTATATCACAAGTAATATAAATCATCTACTTTAGCGGTAATGTATAGGTATACAACTTAAGCGCCATCCATTTTAAGGGCTAGTTGCTTCGGCAGGTGAGTTGTTACACACTCCTTAGCGGATTTCGACTTCCATGATCACCGTCCTGCTGTTTTAAGCAACCAACGCCTTTCATGGTATCTGCATGAGTTGTTAATTTGGGCACCGTAACATTACGTTTGGTTCATCCCACAGCGCCAGTTCTGCTTACCAAAAGTGGCCCACTGGGCACATTATATCATAACCTTGAACTTCATATCAAGAAAGTTAAGGTTCTTACCCATTTAAAGTTTGAGAATAGGTTAAGATCGTTTCGACCCTAAGGCCTCTAATCATTCGCTTTACCAGATAAGATTATTTTATATAATATTAAAATGCACCAGCTATCCTGAGGGAAACTTCGGAAGGAACCAGCTACTAGATGGTTCGATTGGTCTTTCGCCCCTATACTCAATTCTGACAATCGATTTGCACGTCAGAACTGTTTCGGTCTTCCATCAGGGTTTCCCCTGACTTCAACCTGATCAAGTATAGTTCACCATCTTTCGGGTCACAGCATATATGCTCAAGGTACGTTCCAGTTAGAGGCATAAATAATATAAATATACATTATACATAACTATATAGAACGCCCCGGGATTGTGTTAATTAGCTATAAATAGCTAAAAAACTAATCCCATTATTAGTCAAGTTAATTACGCTATTAGGTTTACATCCCAATAACTTGCACATATGTTAGACTCCTTGGTCCGTGTTTCAAGACGGGTCCCGAAGGTATCCTGAATCTTTCGCATTGTTAATCATACAAGAGCATATAATAAACACAAAAATCAATGATAATTATGCCATTATATAATTCCGAAAAATTAACGCTCTGTAATAATATAAATCTATCAGCACTTTATCAAATTAATAACATTTATTCTGTGTTAAAATGCAAGCAATTTAATTGGAATAAACTATAAGTTATATTTTATGATAAATTTGGGATATGCTAATAGATTACAATGTCCTTATATGGAAAAAATGCACATTATTCTTAATAATATTATTTAAATATTACAATTTTAATGATGAATTTTCCATAACGGATATTCAGGTTCATCGGGCTTAACCTCTAAGCAGTTTCACGTACTGTTTAACTCTCTATTCAGAGTTCTTTTCAACTTTCCCTCACGGTACTTGTTTACTATCGGTCTCATGGTTATATTTAGTTTTAGATGGAGTTTACCACCCACTTAGTGCTGCACTATCAAGCAACACGACTCTTTGGAAACATCATCTAGTAATCATTAACGTTATACGGGCCTGGCACCCTCTATGGGTAAATGGCCTCATTTAAGAAGGACTTAAATCATTAATTTCTCATACTAGAATATTGACGCTCCATACACTGCATCTCACATTTGCCATATAGACAAAGTGACTTAGTGCTGAACTGTTTTCTTTTCGCTCGCCGCTACTAAGAAAATCCTTGTTAGTTTCTTTTCCTCCCCTAATTAATATGCTTAAATTCAGGGGGTAGTCCCATATGAGTTGAGGTTGTATATATAACTATATTTTGCCATAAATTCTTTATATATAAATGATAAAACAATCAATTAAATTCGTTATAAATAGTTCCAATAGTTCTTGTAAGCAAAGTTATTTTTTATCCATTTAACGAACCAACGAAGAATAATAACATAACCAAGTTTTTTTTTTTTCGAATCATTAATAAGAGACAATTCTAGATGAAAAATATTTCAATTTTTTATGCTAGACATTTCTCAGTATTATTTGATTGAAAAAGAAAATATTTCTCTTCGTTTTTCACATTCAAATGTGAGATAATGTTTTTCATTTCTTTTTTAATATTATGAATAAAATCATTATTTAATCCAATAATATACCATATGCTTATAAAAAATTTATAAACAACTTAATTAGCATAGTCTTACAACCCTCAACCATATGTAGTCCAAGCAGCACTATAAAATTAATTAAAGTACATAACAGCATGGACTGCGATATGCGTTCAAAATGTCGATGTTCATGTGTCCTGCAGTTCACACGATGACGCACAGTTTGCTGCGTTCTTCATCGACCCATGAGCCGAGTGATCCACCGCTTAGAGTTTTATAATTCATTTTTATATAATGTCAATATTGTTTTTATTGAAAGAAATTAAAAATACACCATTTTACTGGCATATATCAATTCCTTCAATAAATTTATTTTTATACCTAAAATAAATGTTGCGAAATGTCTTAGTTTCATATAAGCATTATGTATCATAATAATCTGGTTATGGTTTGCTATTTTGGGTGACACATACTGCAAAATTTATATAAAACATTAACCTGATGGATGACAGGTACAAACATTGTATATTTTAGGTTGTTGCATTAGCCAACGTATGCTCATAACATAGATGAACAATACATATTCGCAACGCGTGTATATTATGGTCCATATACACACAAACTTATTTCGATTACCACATTCAAAATTATTTTAATTTTAATTCGACTTCCACTTTCGAATTTAGTTTAGTTTCTTCGATTTCCATTTTCGAGAATTTGTTTTTATAGGAAACGCCGTTGTTGTAGTAAGTACTGCCACAAATACGCACAACAACATTAATAATGTTAAAGTCTTTTTATGAGGTTGCCAAGCCCCACATATAAATAAAATAAAAGCCATCTACATTTTATTTTCACTTTAACTTTTGATTCCGTAGAATCATTTTGTAATATTTTTATTTTGGTAAATTGTATTTATTTGTATTATAACAAATGTTTATTAACGGTAAGGATATTATACAATAATGATCCTTCCGCAGGTTCACCTACGGAAACCTTGTTACGACTTTTACTTCCTCTAAATAATCAAGTTCGGTCAACTTTTGCGAAACAACCGTAACACGCAAGGCGTCACAGTGATCACGTCCGGAGACCTCACTAAATAATTCAATCGGTAGTAGCGACGGGCGGTGTGTACAAAGGGCAGGGACGTAATCAATGCGAGTTAATGACTCACACTTACTGGGAATTCCAAGTTCATGTGAACAGTTTCAGTTCACAATCCCAAGCATGAAAGTGGTTCAGCGGTTTACCCGGACCTCTCGGTCTAGGAAATACACGTTGATACTTTCATTGTAGCGCGCGTGCAGCCCAGGACATCTAAGGGCATCACAGACCTGTTATTGCTCAATCTCATTATTGCTAGACGCAATTTGTCCATTTAAGAAGCTAGTGTCCTTATAATGGGACAAACCAACAGGTACGGCTCCACTTACATAAACACATTCAAACACAATAAACATTTTACTGCCACCATGAATGAAGGCTACATAAGCTTCAGCACCATAATCCTGAAGATATCTATTTAATATATTTGAGTCTCGTTCGTTATCGGAATTAACCAGACAAATCACTCCACGAACTAAGAACGGCCATGCACCACCACCCATAGATTCGAGAAAGAGCTATCAATCTGTCTTACACACTTATGTTCGGACCTGGTAAGTTTTCCCGTGTTGAGTCAAATTAAGCCGCAGGCTCCACTCCTGGTGGTGCCCTTCCGTCAATTCCTTTAAGTTTCAGCTTTGCAACCATACTTCCCCCGGAGCCCAAAAGCTTTGGTTTCCCGGGAAGCGACTGAGAGAGCCATAAAAGTAGCTACACCCAATTGCTAGCTGGCATCGTTTATGGTTAGAACTAGGGCGGTATCTGATCGCCTTCGAACCTCTAACTTTCGTTCTTGATTAATGAAAACATCTTTGGCAAATGCTTTCGCTTAAGTTAGTCTTACGACGGTCCAAGAATTTCACCTCTCGCGTCGTAATACTAATGCCCCCAAACTGCTTCTATTAATCATTACCTCTTGATCTGAAAACCAATGAAAGCAGAACAGAGGTCTTATTTCATTATCCCATGCACAGAATATTCAGGCATTTGAAGCCTGCTTTAAGCACTCTAATTTGTTCAAAGTAATAGTACCGGCCCACAATAACACTCGTTTAAGAGCACTAGTGCAGGTTTTTAAATAGGAGGAACATATGAAAAAATACAAGTATTTAATCACATATAAGAACTCCACCGGTAATACGCTTACATACATAAAGGTATAGTACTAACCACAATTGTAAGTTGTACTACCCGTATGAAGCACAAGTTCAACTACGAACGTTTTAACCGCAACAACTTTAATATACGCTATTGGAGCTGGAATTACCGCGGCTGCTGGCACCAGACTTGCCCTCCAATTGGTCCTTGTTAAAGGATTTAAAGTGTACTCATTCCAATTACAGGGCCTCGGATATGAGTCCTGTATTGTTATTTTTCGTCACTACCTCCCCGAGCTGGGAGTGGGTAATTTACGCGCCTGCTGCCTTCCTTAGATGTGGTAGCCGTTTCTCAGGCTCCCTCTCCGGAATCGAACCCTGATTCCCCGTTACCCGTTGCAACCATGGTAGTCCTAGATACTACCATCAAAAGTTGATAGGGCAGACATTTGAAAGATCTGTCGTCGGTACAAGACCATACGATCTGCATGTTATCTAGAGTTCAACCAATATAACGATCTTGCGATCGCTTGGTTTTAGCCTAATAAAAGCACATGTCCCATAAGGTTCATGTTTTAATTGCATGTATTAGCTCTAGAATTACCACAGTTATCCAAGTAACTGTTAACGATCTAAGGAACCATAACTGATATAATGAGCCTTTTGCGGTTTCACTTTTAATTCGTGTGTACTTAGACATGCATGGCTTAATCTTTGAGACAAGCATATAACTACTGGCAGGATCAACCAGAATAATGTTTTTCCTTCATATTCCATTCATATTTTTTGAATCGAAATAAGCAATATAATAGATATATGGATTTTTCACTTTATATAATTCCATGATTTTTATTATATTGAATAAAATTCAATATTTCGCCTTTGGGTAAAATTTTAAATATATATTTATAAGTAAAATATCCATTCGATTACGGCCATTTTTATATAGCATTCGTAATCCATAATTTCATTTTTAATTTATACTTGTTTTACCAATATAACAAGAATTTCATATAATTATTGTAATATATATGTTTCTATAATTATATCTTTTTATATATACATATTTCATTATAAAATATCATTTTATTTCCAACATACATAATTATTGTATCCACACATGTACAATTTTTGTTTAACCAATATAAATATTAAGTTAAATCATTTGCATTTTGAAGATAAATTTAAAATTTATCTCTTTTCATATATCTCTCTGGTAATATATAACATAAAACCAAGCGCATATGATAATATTTCCACATTTAATATATAATTTTATATTTCTTTCATAAGAATCCATATTTGTATTATACCGTAACGATATAATAATCCAACTATACGGCAGGTAATAAATAAATATTTGCCTGCCTCCAAAAATTAACGATAATATATGGAAACGATTTGTTATTCTATATATAATAGAAACTTGACTTTTGTTTCAACGATATTATCTAAAAAGCGTATATTCCTATTATCCGCGGAGCCAAGTCCCGTGTTCTATAGAACTGAGAAACAAATTTGTACGGATAATAATATACTTTATTGTATGTAACCAATATAAACATAATCCGAAATAAATATTTCGAATAATGCGGGAGGTCGGCAACCACTGCCTACCTATAGTAGTTTTTGAACCCGCTGTCGTCAAAGCGGGTATTTTCAATTCCGTTTGCCACCCAACATACGGGCTATTCTCTTATATATTAAGAGATTATATGAACATTTCATTTTTTTTTCCATTATTCATATATAATATGATTATTTTTTTCTTTATACATATAATACATATTAATTTTCATATGTTTATTATTTAATTTACTCATATTATTGCCAAAATCATATGAATACATAAGTTTTGAACAATATGAGAGGTCGGCAACCACTGCCTACCTATAGTAGTTTTTGAACCCTCTGTCGTAATTCCGGTCGTTTACACTACTATACCCTCTCCCTATAATGGCTTTTCTCTATAATACTAAGAGAATGTGGGAATATTTCAGCATTTTTTTCCTTATACATATAATAATTAATCATTTTCATATGTATATTATTTAATTTACTCATATAATTCCCAAAATCATATGAATTCATAAGTTTTGAACAATATGAGAGGTCGGCAACCACTGCCTACCTATAGTAGTTTTTGAACCCTCTGTCGTAATTCCGGTCGTTTACACTACTATACCCTCTCACTATAATGGCTTTTCTCTATAATACTGAGAGAATGTGGGAATATTTCAGCATTTTTTCCCTTATACATATAATAATTAATCATTTTCATATGTATATTATTTAATTTACTCATATAATTCCCAAAATCATATGAATACATAAGTTTTGAACAATATGAGAGGTCGGCAACCACTGCCTACCTATAGTAGTTTTTGAACCCTCTGTCGTAATTCCGGTCGTTTACACTACTATACCCTCTCACTATAATGGCTTTTCTCTATAATACTGAGAGAATGTGGGAATATTTCAGCATTTTTTCCCTTATACATATAATAATTAATCATTTTCATATGTATATTATTTAATTTACTCATATAATTGCCAAAATCATATGAATACATAAGTTTTGAACAATATGAGAGGTCGGCAACCACTGCCTACCTATAGTAGTTTTTGAACCCTCTGTCGTAATTCCGGTCGTTTACACTACTATACCCTCTCACTATAATGGCTTTTCTCTATAATACTGAGAGAATGTGGGAATATTTCAGCATTTTTTCCCTTATACATATAATAATTAATCATTTTCATATGTATATTATTTAATTTACTCATTTAATTGCCAAAATCATATGAATACATAAGTTTTGAACAATATGAGAGGTCGGCAACGGTCTTTCCTCTATAATACTAAGATAATATGGGAATATTTCAGCATTTTTTCCCTTATACATATAATAATTAATCATTTTCATAAGTATATTATTTAATTTACTCGTATATAATTGCCAAAATCCTATGAACACATAAGAGAATACAATATGAGAGGTCGGCGCAACCATAATATAGTAGTTGATGACGAGGTGTTTGGCAACTTGATACAATTCTTTAAAGTCTTTATATCAAAAATTATATGATAGGGACAATATCATATGCGTCACTAAATTGATGACGAGGTGTTTGGCAACTTGACACAATTCATTAAAAGTTTTTATATTAATTATATGATAGGGACAATATCATATGCGTCACTAAATTGATGACGAGGTGTTTGGCAACTTGACACAATTCATTAAAATTCTTTATATTAATTATATGATAGGGACAATATCATATGCGTCACTAAATTGATGACGAGGTGTTTGGCAACTTGACACAATTCATTAAAGTCTTTATATTAATTATATGATAGGGACAATATCATATGCGTCACTAAATTGATGACGAGGTGTTTGGCAACTTGACACAATTCATTAAAGTCTTTATATTAATTATATGATATGGACAATATCATATGCGTCACTAAATTGATGACGAGGTGTTTGGCAACTTGATACAATTCTTTAAAGTCTTTATATCAAAAATTATATGATAGGGACAATATCATATGCGTCACTAAATTGATGACGAGGTGTTTGGCAACTTGACACAATTCATTAAAGTCTTTATATTAATTATATGATATGGACAATATCATATGCGTCACTAAATTGATGACGAGGTGTTTGGCAACTTGACACAATTCATTAAAGTCTTTATATTAATTATATGATAGGGACAATATCATATGCGTCACTAAATTGATGACGAGGTGTTTGGCAACTTGACACAATTCATTAAAGTCTTTATATTAATTATATGATATGGACAATATCATATGCGTCACTAAATTGATGACGAGGTGTTTGGCAACTTGATACAATTCTTTAAAGTCTTTATATCAAAAATTATATGATAGGGACAATATCATATGCGTCACTAAATTGATGACGAGGTGTTTGGCAACTTGACACAATTCATTAAAGTCTTTATATTAATTATATGATATGGACAATATCATATGCGTCACTAAATTGATGACGAGGTGTTTGGCAACTTGATACAATTCTTTAAAGTCTTTATATCAAAAATTATATGATAGGGACAATATCATATGCGTCACTAAATTGATGACGAGGTGTTTGGCAACTTGACACAATTCATTAAAATTCTTTATATTAATTATATGATAGGGACAATATCATATGCGTCACTAAATTGATGACGAGGTGTTTGGCAACTTGACACAATTCATTAAAGTCTTTATATTAATTATATGATAGGGACAATATCATATGCGTCACTAAATTGATGACGAGGTGTTAGGCAACTTGATACAATTCTTTAAAGTCTTTATATCAAAAATTATATGATAGGGACAATATCATATGCGTCACTAAATTGATGACGAGGTGTTTGGCTACAGGAAAAAATCATTTATTTATCGAATCATCAAGCAAAGGATAAGCTTCAGTGGATCGCAGTATGGCAGCTGCTCAACCACTTACAACACCTTGCCTGTTACAAAAGTCGTTTACAATTGATTCTAGGCTTTGTCATTGTATTAAATAATGCTTTTATATGTAACTAGCGCGGCATCAGGTGATCGAAGATCCTCCTAATTTACTATGTTACAAATTACATTGGCATCACATCCATTGTCGTTTATAAAATAAATTATAAACTTTAAATGGTTTAGAAGCCATACAATGCAAATTGCCCCTTATTTATCATTGCAGTCCAGCACGGATACGACCTTAGAGGCGTTCAGGCATAATCCAACGGACGTAGCGTCATACCACTGTTCGCTCGAACAAGTATTGTGCCATTGGTCCGTACCTGCGGTTCCTCTCGTACTACGCAGGAATGCTGTCGCAACAACGTTTTGTCATTAGTAGGGTAAAACTAACCTGTCTCACGACGGTCTAAACCCAGCTCACGTTCCCTTGCATGGGTGAACAATCCAACGCTTGGTGAATTTTGCTTCACAATGATAGGAAGAGCCGACATCGAAGGATCAAAAAGCGACGTCGCTATGAACGCTTGGCCGCCACAAGCCAGTTATCCCTATGGTAACTTTTCTGACACCTCTTGTTAAAAACTCTTTAAACCAAAAGGATCGATAGGCCGAGCTTTTGCTGTCCCTGTGTGTACTGAACACCGAGATCAAGTCAGCATTTGCCCTTTTGCTCTATGTGTGGTTTCTGTCCGCACTGAGCTGGCCTTGGGACACCTCCGTTATTATTTGAGAGATGTACCGCCCCAGTCAAACTCCCTACCTGGCAATGTCCTTGAATTGGATCATACCTGAGTAATTGGAGTTATACCAAATTTTCAAATCAAAAATACATAAATGCATCGTTTTATTAAAGAATTTGTTTGCGATTATATAACAAACTCGTGATACTTTGATCAAGAAGCTTGCATCAAAACCCAATACCATAAGATATAATAAATATATCCGTATAATGGCTAGGAAATGATACACGTTCCATTTAATCAAGTAAGTAAGGAAACAATAAGAGTAGTGGTATTTCATTGACGATACCAAACCGAGGTCTAATATCTCCCACTTATTCTACACCTCTTATGTCTCCTTACACTGCCAGATTAGAGTCAAGCTCAAAAGGGTCTTCTTTCCCCGCTAATTATTCCAAGCCCGTTCCCTTGGCTGTGGTTTCGCTAGATAGTAGATAGGGACAGTGACTTTCGGACCTCTCCGAACTTGTTTTACGTGGCGTGTTCCACACTGAAGGGATTACAACCACGACACCCTGAACACCCACTAGTGGTGCATGTATCAACATGGTGCATGAGTCTGGATACGCCAGACAAGCGTCCCGGACTGGAAGCTATAGCTATGTACATAGCGACCACCCCGGTAGCAATTCGAGTACTTGCTTGCCGGGCAAGCACTCCCCCTTGCTGAGGAGCGAGATCTACCTAAAATCTCTACTGATCTCTGGGTCACAGCACCCGAGTTTTGCGCAACCAGCACCGCAACTCAAACGTCGAACACGAAGGCTCTACCCGCGATATGGGTACCAACCACAGCCACCACGATACTCCCACCAGGGGGCCTACCTCAATGTGCAGTCTTGGATAGCTGCACAACCCGTGGTACCGAAAGAGAGGCTCGGTGGGCCTCCTCCTTTTGCTCCGACAAGCACGGTTAGAGGAACCTATCGCTATATTAGTCGCCTCTTACGACAAGCAATAGCGGCTGTGGAAGTATTCTCGCCCGCTAACCACACGGCGAAGTTTTTGGGCTAAACGCCCCTCCTCCTACGGAACACCTCGTCCGCAAACTCTGCCAGCTGTTGAGTCCTCTGTTGATCTTCCAGGATTCTATCGAAGGTCCAGTTTTCGCCAAGGCGCTGCACTCCAAGTCCATCGAGGTTCCGCAAATCTGCATATAGGGGGCAGGCGCACAATATGTGCATCCAATCCTCATATGGATCTCCACAAGCGCAAGCAGTGGTATCGCTGAGGGCTCTCCCTTGCAAAAATGCGTTAAACGACCCGTGACCTGTCAGCAGGTAAGACGTCCTCATCGAGAATCCAAAGCTTGGATTCCGATAGGCAAGAGTGACGTATGGGATGAACTTATGCGTCACCCGTCCTGGCTCGCTGTCGTCATCCCATCTATTCTGCCAATTCTGCAGTAAGCACTCTTCTAGGCGCGTCTTCCTCTGCTTCCAGCTTAGACACGTAGTGTCCTCGTCGTATAGCCAGTCGTTCTCCTCCAGCGGGTATCCACGCTTCAGCTTGTATTTGACCGCTAGAAATTTAGCAGCCAAGTCAAGCGGGGGAGCTCCACCAAGTACCTGCAGTGCCACTGTGGACACAGTTCGGCACACCGAGAGGCTTCCAAGCAGGATTAGCCTCTGGCAGGAGCTAGTCTTCTCCGGGCGGCTACTTGCTCGGCGGTGTCATACCATACCGGGGCACCAAACAGCACACAAGGTGCCATGAGTCCGTCATATATGGTCCGCCTGGCTCGAGGACTGAAGCCCCAGTCTGCTCGAAGCACACGCGCCAATGCTCCAACGACTCCGGTCATTCGCTGGCGAAGCGAAGCTATGTGCGTGAGGAATTTCATTCCTTCACTGACCGTGATGCCAAGGTACCGACAGCTACGCACATACGGAAGGTTCGCTCCAGCAAACCTCACCGTAGGCGCACGTCTCAAGGCACCTTTCAGCAGCATTATTACCGTCTTGCTGGTCGAGACGGCAACGCCAACTTCCGCTCCCCACGCTTCTACGATGGACATCAGCTGTGCACCTTTTTCCTCTAGCATAGCTCGGGAATTTCCCTCGACGAGAAGCAGCAAGTCATCCGCGTATGCACTCAGCTGGCAATACGGCTGGAGACGCTGAAGCAGTACATCCATCAGTATGTCCCAGATAAATGGGCCACTGATTGATCCCTGCGGGCAGCCTCTAGTTACCGGTACATCCACAGTACCGAAACTGCTTCGGATCACTGCTCTTCGGCCGGAGAAAAAGCTCTGCCACAAGCCCATCTCCCGGCATCCCAAGTCGGCTAGTCGGCGGAGTGCAGCACTCCATTCGACGTTGTCGAATGCTCCTTTGAAGTCCACGAATGTGCCGAGCACGTATTGCGCCGGGCTGGCACCAACACTGCTCTTCACGTGCCTCCAAGCATCCTCCACACATCGTCCTTGGCGAAATCCAAACTGCCATCTGCAGCCTTCCGGAAGAACTTCTCTCACACGATTCACCATGATGGCCTCGAGCACCTTACCAAAGACTGGTAGCAAGCATATTCCTCTATATGAGGAGGGCTCACACTTGTCCTTATCTGGCCCTTTGAGCAGCGAGACAACTCGTGGGCACTTCCATTCGGCGGGAAAATATCCTAATCGGATGCATCGGGAAAACAACGATGCAAGGTGCTCGGGTATGGCGCGCCAGACTGCCTTGCAGATAGTGCCATTGATGCCGTCCAAGCCGGGAGAGCGCCTGCTCTTCAACCGGGCAACACATGCATCAACCTCGAATACTTCGAGGGCCGGTGGGACTTCCTCCGCGATGGCAGTCGGTGCTTCGGACTCCGCAACTGGGAAGAAATTGCGGAGGAGCACTCGTGCACAGTCACCCCAATCAGTGATCATCTCGCCATTCACGCGGAGGCACCCAATCTCCGTGCACTTCCTGCGGCCTCGGCAAATCTTGTAGACGCGCCCCCATGGGTCGTCGGCATGATCTCCCACGAAGCGTTTCCAGTCATCCATTTTCGCCCTCCAAATGAGCTTCTTGTAGTTGGCTGAGGCCCGCCTCAGCTCGGCCACTACACGCTCTATAGCGGCACCGTCATCACGACGCCTTCCATCTTGGAGTAGGCGACGAAGTCTCCGGACTTCGCGCCTTGCATCGCAGAGGTCGGCAGTCCACCAACGTGCTCTCCTGTTGGGCGATCGAATTGACTTTCTTCCCAGCGCAATATCACATACATTATGTACTATACTGCGCAGGGTCGAAACTTGCTGGTCCAACGGCGACTCTGAGAAGTTTTCCGGAAGTTCGGCTGTTCTACTCACCATTTCCTCCTTGAACAATCGCCAACGTGCATTGGAGAAGTTCCAGGACGGCACAGGAGCTATGCTCTCAACTGCGCGCGCGGTAGTTGGTTCGGCCACAACAGTAATGATGTTGTGGTCACTCAATTCCCACTCGTCCACTCTCCACTCATATGTGGCCCACATAGATGCTGCCTCATTGACGATTGTCACGTCGATATCGCTTGTAGCTCTGTGATTATCGAACGTGTACACCTCTGTTGACTGGTTTAGGGCGGCGACTCTTGCCTCCAGCATCCACTCTGACAGCAGCTCACCCCGTCTGTAGTTAGCTTGCCCCTCGGCATGACGAGAGAGTTTGCTAAGCCACATGGGGGACACTGCATTCGCGTCGAGGCCCAGGATTGCGGGGGTTCTGCTGGCCTGCAGCAGGACCGCATCCATGTACCGGAGGTACGGTTCCAGAGGTGCATCAAACTGGCAGTATGCGGCGCAAAGGAAGATGGAGCCAAAACTCCCTTTAACGACCAGACATACGCCATAATCTGTGGTGAGGGTCTCCACTGGCATACAGATGGCTTCCTGGTGATCCACTAGGATGGCTGCCTTCCCTCGCCGATCGATGAAAATTCTCATTCCTTCAGGCAGCACATCCATTCCGTCCCCGCCGAGATACGGCTCCTGCACCAGCGCGAACATAGACTCCGATCTCCTGAGTCGGACTCCGAGCTCGATGGTCGCAGCTCGGCCTCGGCCACAGTTCGCTTGGATGAAGCTAAACATTAGTGTCTAGCTTGCACCCTCGCCAGCAACGCCCCGTATATCGGGCAAACGCTCGAGAGCATGTGATGCCCCGAGGGTTGCCCTCTGTGGCGGCAGTTCCGGCAGTCCACCGGGTTTTGGCACTTTGCCGCAGTGTGGCCTTGTTGCCCGCACTGACGGCAGACACTGTCCTTCTGCCGGCATTCGCTGACCTTGTGGTCGAAACCCACGCATCTGTGGCAGGCGTATGTGCGGACCTGTGATCGGCATCGGAACGAAAACCACTTGATGTAGACACGACCTACATCAAGCTTCGCCATCGCCCGGTCGTCCACCTCTAGCGTCACATTTACTGTGGCGCCGTCAGCTACCGACCACGCCTTGGTCACCAGGTGCACAGACTTCTTGAATTGGGACAGATTCATTTCGCTGTCGAAGTTGTTCTCGTGGAGCTCCTTCATAAACTCCTCAGGGCCGATAGCTGTGTCGACGTCATAGACGACGACCTTCGGCTTCTCGGCCGCATTCCGTGCCACATTTAGCCCAACCTCGGCGAATCTTTTGGAAGCTACCAACTTCTGCAGCTCTCCAACCGAAGGAGTACGAATGATCGCACCACCACCTCGACGGAGCTCACGGACCTCGTGTACTCTGACTCCGAGAGAGGGTGCAACCATCGTTCGCACCTTTTCCGCTATGGCTTTCCCCGATAGCGCAGGGTCGTCGCACTTCACCACCGCTGACCACGTCTCGCGGATCTTGGTGGTCCGCGGGGCAGCGGTGGGTGCAACCTGCTGCATCTGGGGAGCATTAACGGCCGTATTTTTCAACGGATTCGACGACGGCGGCGGCGGTGGCGGCATAGCAAGCCGCGTCTCCAGCTCTCCACACCGGAGCATTAACGCTAAGACCAGCTCATCGTAGCGGCTGATAGCATACGAGAGCTCTTCGGTGTCCACTTCTCCTAGTCTGCGGAAGCTGCTTCTCACCATGCGCTGTGTGGCCGACAGCTCTGCCATCATGGCTGCTTGCCCAGCGCGGGCGGCAGCGGTGGCGGCAGTGGCAGTGGTGGCAACAATTTTAGCAGCAGTGGAAACGGCGGAGACAGCAGTGTGGTCGGCAGCAGGGGCAGCAGCAGGGGCAGCAGTAGGATCAACAGCGGTGGCAGCAGCGTGGGGAGGGGCAGCATCGATGGCAGCGTTTGCCGTAGCCGCCCGGGCGTCCTCCAGCGACGAAAACGGCTCCTCCAGTACCCCAACGGGTTCTGGCACTCCATTCGCTGACAGGGCAACCAATTTCGGCTGCGTTGGCGCCGAGCTCTTAGATGCCAGGTGGCTTCTGCGCCTGCCTCGTTTAGACTTCCTCGAGGCACTACTTCCGCTCAAGGCACTCGCGCTACTGTCGCTCTCCATCGGCATAACTACGATGGTGGCTCCACCTACCGTCGACGCCAGCAACTCGTTTGCTCGCTGACAAAAGGTAGTTGCTTTGGAACTCGAGCTCCACCTATCGGTAGAGTCTGGTAGCACTAAAGCTCTCCCTAGACACAAACCTTAGCAGTGACTGACACCAAAAGCTTTGCGACAGCTGATCAAAAAGCTTACTCGAAAAACTTACTCGTAAGCTCGCCTCGCAGCACGTGCTGAATGGAAAATTTGCAATAATTAATCGCTAATTACTTCCAAACCGCTTGTTTATAACACACGAAAATTAGCACACGACTTTCGCGGAGCACTAATTCACCGATTTTATTACTTTCCAAACACGGAAAACCAAGTTCTTCGCAATCTGTACACGAGCGCAACGAAAACACGTCCGTCGTTAATCCATTCATGCGCGTCACTAATTAGATGACGAGGCATTTGGCTACCTTAAGAGAGTCATAGTTACTCCCGCCGTTGACCCGCGCTTACTTGAATTTCTTCACTTTGACATTCAGAGCACTGGGCAGAAATCACATTGTGTCAACACCCGCTAGGGCCATCACAATGCTTTGTTTTAATTAGACAGTCGGATTCCCCAAGTCCGTGCCAGTTCTGAATTGATTGTTAATTGATAATCGTTATAATTGATAAGAACTAATTGGTTTAACCCAAATAGTATTCTTAAAAATTTTAGCAAGAAAGTTCCACAATTGGCTACGTAACTAAACTATCCGGGGAACAAGTAACTAACATAAATGCTAGAAACTCTATTTACCCAGAACGAGCACATAAACCATGTTATTGTTTCCCAATCAAGCCCGACTATCTCAATCTTCAGAGCCAATCCTTATCCCGAAGTTACGGATCTAATTTGCCGACTTCCCTTACCTACATTATTCTATCGACTAGAGACTCTTCACCTTGGAGACCAGCTGCGGATATTGGTACGGCCTGTTGAGAAGTTTGCGTGTCCCCACCATAAATTTTCAAGGTCCGAGGAGAAAATATCGACACAACAGTATATGTCATGCTCTTCTAGCCCATCTACCATATCTCTCTGCGAAAGACTTCCATGGTAGTACGGCTATAAAACAGAAAAGAAAACTCTTCCGATATCTCTCGACGGCTTCTTTATGGTCGTTCCTGTTGCCAGGATGAGCACGAGGCCCATATTTAATAACAAACGGATACTCAACAGGTTACGGAATTGGAACCGTATTCCCTTTCGTTCAAAATTATTCAAGTGTATTATATTCGCTTTGTTTATATAGTTAGGCATTTTTGTTTTACTTGAAAATTTTCGGCTTTCGCCTTGAACTTAGGACCGACTAACTCGTGATCAACCACTGTTCACACGAAACCCTTCTCCACTTCAGTCCTCCAAGGTCTCATTCGATTATTTGCTACTACCACCAAGATCTGTACCAATGGCAGCTCCATGCAGGCTTACGCCAAACACTTCTACGCATACCATTGTACCTTCCTACTCACTAAAGTTTCAAAATTTATATCACAAGTAATATAAATCATCTACTTTAGCGGTAATGTATAGGTATACAACTTAAGCGCCATCCATTTTAAGGGCTAGTTGCTTCGGCAGGTGAGTTGTTACACACTCCTTAGCGGATTTCGACTTCCATGATCACCGTCCTGCTGTTTTAAGCAACCAACGCCTTTCATGGTATCTGCATGAGTTGTTAATTTGGGCACCGTAACATTACGTTTGGTTCATCCCACAGCGCCAGTTCTGCTTACCAAAAGTGGCCCACTGGGCACATTATATCATAACCTTGAACTTCATATCAAGAAAGTTAAGGTTCTTACCCATTTAAAGTTTGAGAATAGGTTAAGATCGTTTCGACCCTAAGGCCTCTAATCATTCGCTTTACCAGATAAGATTATTTTATATAATATTAAAATGCACCAGCTATCCTGAGGGAAACTTCGGAAGGAACCAGCTACTAGATGGTTCGATTGGTCTTTCGCCCCTATACTCAATTCTGACAATCGATTTGCACGTCAGAACTGTTTCGGTCTTCCATCAGGGTTTCCCCTGACTTCAACCTGATCAAGTATAGTTCACCATCTTTCGGGTCACAGCATATATGCTCAAGGTACGTTCCAGTTAGAGGCATAAATAATATAAATATACATTATACATAACTATATAGAACGCCCCGGGATTGTGTTAATTAGCTATAAATAGCTAAAAAACTAATCCCATTATTAGTCAAGTTAATTACGCTATTAGGTTTACATCCCAATAACTTGCACATATGTTAGACTCCTTGGTCCGTGTTTCAAGACGGGTCCCGAAGGTATCCTGAATCTTTCGCATTGTTAATCATACAAGAGCATATAATAAACACAAAAATCAATGATAATTATGCCATTATATAATTCCGAAAAATTAACGCTCTGTAATAATATAAATCTATCAGCACTTTATCAAATTAATAACATTTATTCTGTGTTAAAATGCAAGCAATTTAATTGGAATAAACTATAAGTTATATTTTATGATAAATTTGGGATATGCTAATAGATTACAATGTCCTTATATGGAAAAAATGCACATTATTCTTAATAATATTATTTAAATATTACAATTTTAATGATGAATTTTCCATAACGGATATTCAGGTTCATCGGGCTTAACCTCTAAGCAGTTTCACGTACTGTTTAACTCTCTATTCAGAGTTCTTTTCAACTTTCCCTCACGGTACTTGTTTACTATCGGTCTCATGGTTATATTTAGTTTTAGATGGAGTTTACCACCCACTTAGTGCTGCACTATCAAGCAACACGACTCTTTGGAAACATCATCTAGTAATCATTAACGTTATACGGGCCTGGCACCCTCTATGGGTAAATGGCCTCATTTAAGAAGGACTTAAATCATTAATTTCTCATACTAGAATATTGACGCTCCATACACTGCATCTCACATTTGCCATATAGACAAAGTGACTTAGTGCTGAACTGTTTTCTTTTCGCTCGCCGCTACTAAGAAAATCCTTGTTAGTTTCTTTTCCTCCCCTAATTAATATGCTTAAATTCAGGGGGTAGTCCCATATGAGTTGAGGTTGTATATATAACTATATTTTGCCATAAATTCTTTATATATAAATGATAAAACAATCAATTAAATTCGTTATAAATAGTTCCAATAGTTCTTGTAAGCAAAGTTATTTTTTATCCATTTAACGAACCAACGAAGAATAATAACATAACCAAGTTTTTTTTTTTTCGAATCATTAATAAGAGACAATTCTAGATGAAAAATATTTCAATTTTTTATGCTAGACATTTCTCAGTATTATTTGATTGAAAAAGAAAATATTTCTCTTCGTTTTTCACATTCAAATGTGAGATAATGTTTTTCATTTCTTTTTTAATATTATGAATAAAATCATTATTTAATCCAATAATATACCATATGCTTATAAAAAATTTATAAACAACTTAATTAGCATAGTCTTACAACCCTCAACCATATGTAGTCCAAGCAGCACTATAAAATTAATTAAAGTACATAACAGCATGGACTGCGATATGCGTTCAAAATGTCGATGTTCATGTGTCCTGCAGTTCACACGATGACGCACAGTTTGCTGCGTTCTTCATCGACCCATGAGCCGAGTGATCCACCGCTTAGAGTTTTATAATTCATTTTTATATAATGTCAATATTGTTTTTATTGAAAGAAATTAAAAATACACCATTTTACTGGCATATATCAATTCCTTCAATAAATTTATTTTTATACCTAAAATAAATGTTGCGAAATGTCTTAGTTTCATATAAGCATTATGTATCATAATAATCTGGTTATGGTTTGCTATTTTGGGTGACACATACTGCAAAATTTATATAAAACATTAACCTGATGGATGACAGGTACAAACATTGTATATTTTAGGTTGTTGCATTAGCCAACGTATGCTCATAACATAGATGAACAATACATATTCGCAACGCGTGTATATTATGGTCCATATACACACAAACTTATTTCGATTACCACATTCAAAATTATTTTAATTTTAATTCGACTTCCACTTTCGAATTTAGTTTAGTTTCTTCGATTTCCATTTTCGAGAATTTGTTTTTATAGGAAACGCCGTTGTTGTAGTAAGTACTGCCACAAATACGCACAACAACATTAATAATGTTAAAGTCTTTTTATGAGGTTGCCAAGCCCCACATATAAATAAAATAAAAGCCATCTACATTTTATTTTCACTTTAACTTTTGATTCCGTAGAATCATTTTGTAATATTTTTATTTTGGTAAATTGTATTTATTTGTATTATAACAAATGTTTATTAACGGTAAGGATATTATACAATAATGATCCTTCCGCAGGTTCACCTACGGAAACCTTGTTACGACTTTTACTTCCTCTAAATAATCAAGTTCGGTCAACTTTTGCGAAACAACCGTAACACGCAAGGCGTCACAGTGATCACGTCCGGAGACCTCACTAAATAATTCAATCGGTAGTAGCGACGGGCGGTGTGTACAAAGGGCAGGGACGTAATCAATGCGAGTTAATGACTCACACTTACTGGGAATTCCAAGTTCATGTGAACAGTTTCAGTTCACAATCCCAAGCATGAAAGTGGTTCAGCGGTTTACCCGGACCTCTCGGTCTAGGAAATACACGTTGATACTTTCATTGTAGCGCGCGTGCAGCCCAGGACATCTAAGGGCATCACAGACCTGTTATTGCTCAATCTCATTATTGCTAGACGCAATTTGTCCATTTAAGAAGCTAGTGTCCTTATAATGGGACAAACCAACAGGTACGGCTCCACTTACATAAACACATTCAAACACAATAAACATTTTACTGCCACCATGAATGAAGGCTACATAAGCTTCAGCACCATAATCCTGAAGATATCTATTTAATATATTTGAGTCTCGTTCGTTATCGGAATTAACCAGACAAATCACTCCACGAACTAAGAACGGCCATGCACCACCACCCATAGATTCGAGAAAGAGCTATCAATCTGTCTTACACACTTATGTTCGGACCTGGTAAGTTTTCCCGTGTTGAGTCAAATTAAGCCGCAGGCTCCACTCCTGGTGGTGCCCTTCCGTCAATTCCTTTAAGTTTCAGCTTTGCAACCATACTTCCCCCGGAGCCCAAAAGCTTTGGTTTCCCGGGAAGCGACTGAGAGAGCCATAAAAGTAGCTACACCCAATTGCTAGCTGGCATCGTTTATGGTTAGAACTAGGGCGGTATCTGATCGCCTTCGAACCTCTAACTTTCGTTCTTGATTAATGAAAACATCTTTGGCAAATGCTTTCGCTTAAGTTAGTCTTACGACGGTCCAAGAATTTCACCTCTCGCGTCGTAATACTAATGCCCCCAAACTGCTTCTATTAATCATTACCTCTTGATCTGAAAACCAATGAAAGCAGAACAGAGGTCTTATTTCATTATCCCATGCACAGAATATTCAGGCATTTGAAGCCTGCTTTAAGCACTCTAATTTGTTCAAAGTAATAGTACCGGCCCACAATAACACTCGTTTAAGAGCACTAGTGCAGGTTTTTAAATAGGAGGAACATATGAAAAAATACAAGTATTTAATCACATATAAGAACTCCACCGGTAATACGCTTACATACATAAAGGTATAGTACTAACCACAATTGTAAGTTGTACTACCCGTATGAAGCACAAGTTCAACTACGAACGTTTTAACCGCAACAACTTTAATATACGCTATTGGAGCTGGAATTACCGCGGCTGCTGGCACCAGACTTGCCCTCCAATTGGTCCTTGTTAAAGGATTTAAAGTGTACTCATTCCAATTACAGGGCCTCGGATATGAGTCCTGTATTGTTATTTTTCGTCACTACCTCCCCGAGCTGGGAGTGGGTAATTTACGCGCCTGCTGCCTTCCTTAGATGTGGTAGCCGTTTCTCAGGCTCCCTCTCCGGAATCGAACCCTGATTCCCCGTTACCCGTTGCAACCATGGTAGTCCTAGATACTACCATCAAAAGTTGATAGGGCAGACATTTGAAAGATCTGTCGTCGGTACAAGACCATACGATCTGCATGTTATCTAGAGTTCAACCAATATAACGATCTTGCGATCGCTTGGTTTTAGCCTAATAAAAGCACATGTCCCATAAGGTTCATGTTTTAATTGCATGTATTAGCTCTAGAATTACCACAGTTATCCAAGTAACTGTTAACGATCTAAGGAACCATAACTGATATAATGAGCCTTTTGCGGTTTCACTTTTAATTCGTGTGTACTTAGACATGCATGGCTTAATCTTTGAGACAAGCATATAACTACTGGCAGGATCAACCAGAATAATGTTTTTCCTTCATATTCCATTCATATTTTTTGAATCGAAATAAGCAATATAATAGATATATGGATTTTTCACTTTATATAATTCCATGATTTTTATTATATTGAATAAAATTCAATATTTCGCCTTTGGGTAAAATTTTAAATATATATTTATAAGTAAAATATCCATTCGATTACGGCCATTTTTATATAGCATTCGTAATCCATAATTTCATTTTTAATTTATACTTGTTTTACCAATATAACAAGAATTTCATATAATTATTGTAATATATATGTTTCTATAATTATATCTTTTTATATATACATATTTCATTATAAAATATCATTTTATTTCCAACATACATAATTATTGTATCCACACATGTACAATTTTTGTTTAACCAATATAAATATTAAGTTAAATCATTTGCATTTTGAAGATAAATTTAAAATTTATCTCTTTTCATATATCTCTCTGGTAATATATAACATAAAACCAAGCGCATATGATAATATTTCCACATTTAATATATAATTTTATATTTCTTTCATAAGAATCCATATTTGTATTATACCGTAACGATATAATAATCCAACTATACGGCAGGTAATAAATAAATATTTGCCTGCCTCCAAAAATTAACGATAATATATGGAAACGATTTGTTATTCTATATATAATAGAAACTTGACTTTTGTTTCAACGATATTATCTAAAAAGCGTATATTCCTATTATCCGCGGAGCCAAGTCCCGTGTTCTATAGAACTGAGAAACAAATTTGTACGGATAATAATATACTTTATTGTATGTAACCAATATAAACATAATCCGAAATAAATATTTCGAATAATGCGGGAGGTCGGCAACCACTGCCTACCTATAGTAGTTTTTGAACCCGCTGTCGTCAAAGCGGGTATTTTCAATTCCGTTTGCCACCCAACATACGGGCTATTCTCTTATATATTAAGAGATTATATGAACATTTCATTTTTTTTTCCATTATTCATATATAATATGATTATTTTTTTCTTTATACATATAATACATATTAATTTTCATATGTTTATTATTTAATTTACTCATATTATTGCCAAAATCATATGAATACATAAGTTTTGAACAATATGAGAGGTCGGCAACCACTGCCTACCTATAGTAGTTTTTGAACCCTCTGTCGTAATTCCGGTCGTTTACACTACTATACCCTCTCCCTATAATGGCTTTTCTCTATAATACTAAGAGAATGTGGGAATATTTCAGCATTTTTTTCCTTATACATATAATAATTAATCATTTTCATATGTATATTATTTAATTTACTCATATAATTCCCAAAATCATATGAATTCATAAGTTTTGAACAATATGAGAGGTCGGCAACCACTGCCTACCTATAGTAGTTTTTGAACCCTCTGTCGTAATTCCGGTCGTTTACACTACTATACCCTCTCACTATAATGGCTTTTCTCTATAATACTGAGAGAATGTGGGAATATTTCAGCATTTTTTCCCTTATACATATAATAATTAATCATTTTCATATGTATATTATTTAATTTACTCATATAATTCCCAAAATCATATGAATACATAAGTTTTGAACAATATGAGAGGTCGGCAACCACTGCCTACCTATAGTAGTTTTTGAACCCTCTGTCGTAATTCCGGTCGTTTACACTACTATACCCTCTCACTATAATGGCTTTTCTCTATAATACTGAGAGAATGTGGGAATATTTCAGCATTTTTTCCCTTATACATATAATAATTAATCATTTTCATATGTATATTATTTAATTTACTCATATAATTGCCAAAATCATATGAATACATAAGTTTTGAACAATATGAGAGGTCGGCAACCACTGCCTACCTATAGTAGTTTTTGAACCCTCTGTCGTAATTCCGGTCGTTTACACTACTATACCCTCTCACTATAATGGCTTTTCTCTATAATACTGAGAGAATGTGGGAATATTTCAGCATTTTTTCCCTTATACATATAATAATTAATCATTTTCATATGTATATTATTTAATTTACTCATTTAATTGCCAAAATCATATGAATACATAAGTTTTGAACAATATGAGAGGTCGGCAACGGTCTTTCCTCTATAATACTAAGATAATATGGGAATATTTCAGCATTTTTTCCCTTATACATATAATAATTAATCATTTTCATAAGTATATTATTTAATTTACTCGTATATAATTGCCAAAATCCTATGAACACATAAGAGAATACAATATGAGAGGTCGGCGCAACCATAATATAGTAGTTGATGACGAGGTGTTTGGCAACTTGATACAATTCTTTAAAGTCTTTATATCAAAAATTATATGATAGGGACAATATCATATGCGTCACTAAATTGATGACGAGGTGTTTGGCAACTTGACACAATTCATTAAAAGTTTTTATATTAATTATATGATAGGGACAATATCATATGCGTCACTAAATTGATGACGAGGTGTTTGGCAACTTGACACAATTCATTAAAATTCTTTATATTAATTATATGATAGGGACAATATCATATGCGTCACTAAATTGATGACGAGGTGTTTGGTACAGGAAAAAATCATTTATTTATCGAATCATCAAGCAAAGGATAAGCTTCAGTGGATCGCAGTATGGCAGCTGCTCAACCACTTACAACACACCTTGCCTGTTACAAAAGTCGTTTACAATTGATTCTAGGCTTTGTCATTGTATTAAATAATGCTTTTATATGTAACTAGCGCGGCATCAGGTGATCGAAGATCCTCCTAATTTACTATGTTACAAATTACATTGGCATCACATCCATTGTCGTTTATAAAATAAATTATAAACTTTAAATGGTTTAGAAGCCATACAATGCAAATTGCCCCTTATTTATCATTGCAGTCCAGCACGGATACGACCTTAGAGGCGTTCAGGCATAATCCAACGGACGTAGCGTCATACCACTGTTCGCTCGAACAAGTATTGTGCCATTGGTCCGTACCTGCGGTTCCTCTCGTACTACGCAGGAATGCTGTCGCAACAACGTTTTGTCATTAGTAGGGTAAAACTAACCTGTCTCACGACGGTCTAAACCCAGCTCACGTTCCCTTGCATGGGTGAACAATCCAACGCTTGGTGAATTTTGCTTCACAATGATAGGAAGAGCCGACATCGAAGGATCAAAAAGCGACGTCGCTATGAACGCTTGGCCGCCACAAGCCAGTTATCCCTATGGTAACTTTTCTGACACCTCTTGTTAAAAACTCTTTAAACCAAAAGGATCGATAGGCCGAGCTTTTGCTGTCCCTGTGTGTACTGAACACCGAGATCAAGTCAGCATTTGCCCTTTTGCTCTATGTGTGGTTTCTGTCCGCACTGAGCTGGCCTTGGGACACCTCCGTTATTATTTGAGAGATGTACCGCCCCAGTCAAACTCCCTACCTGGCAATGTCCTTGAATTGGATCATACCTGAGTAATTGGAGTTATACCAAATTTTCAAATCAAAAATACATAAATGCATCGTTTTATTAAAGAATTTGTTTGCGATTATATAACAAACTCGTGATACTTTGATCAAGAAGCTTGCATCAAAACCCAATACCATAAGATATAATAAATATATCCGTATAATGGCTAGGAAATGATACACGTTCCATTTAATCAAGTAAGTAAGGAAACAATAAGAGTAGTGGTATTTCATTGACGATACCAAACCGAGGTCTAATATCTCCCACTTATTCTACACCTCTTATGTCTCCTTACACTGCCAGATTAGAGTCAAGCTCAAAAGGGTCTTCTTTCCCCGCTAATTATTCCAAGCCCGTTCCCTTGGCTGTGGTTTCGCTAGATAGTAGATAGGGACAGTAGGAATCTCGTTAATCCATTCATGCGCGTCACTAATTAGATGACGAGGCATTTGGCTACCTTAAGAGAGTCATAGTTACTCCCGCCGTTGACCCGCGCTTACTTGAATTTCTTCACTTTGACATTCAGAGCACTGGGCAGAAATCACATTGTGTCAACACCCGCTAGGGCCATCACAATGCTTTGTTTTAATTAGACAGTCGGATTCCCCAAGTCCGTGCCAGTTCTGAATTGATTGTTAATTGATAATCGTTATAATTGATAAGAACTAATTGGTTTAACCCAAATAGTATTCTTAAAAATTTTAGCAAGAAAGTTCCACAATTGGCTACGTAACTAAACTATCCGGGGAACAAGTAACTAACATAAATGCTAGAAACTCTATTTACCCAGAACGAGCACATAAACCATGTTATTGTTTCCCAATCAAGCCCGACTATCTCAATCTTCAGAGCCAATCCTTATCCCGAAGTTACGGATCTAATTTGCCGACTTCCCTTACCTACATTATTCTATCGACTAGAGACTCTTCACCTTGGAGACCAGCTGCGGATATTGGTACGGCCTGTTGAGAAGTTTGCGTGTCCCCACCATAAATTTTCAAGGTCCGAGGAGAAAATATCGACACAACAGTATATGTCATGCTCTTCTAGCCCATCTACCATATCTCTCTGCGAAAGACTTCCATGGTAGTACGGCTATAAAACAGAAAAGAAAACTCTTCCGATATCTCTCGACGGCTTCTTTATGGTCGTTCCTGTTGCCAGGATGAGCACGAGGCCCATATTTAATAACAAACGGATACTCAACAGGTTACGGAATTGGAACCGTATTCCCTTTCGTTCAAAATTATTCAAGTGTATTATATTCGCTTTGTTTATATAGTTAGGCATTTTTGTTTTACTTGAAAATTTTCGGCTTTCGCCTTGAACTTAGGACCGACTAACTCGTGATCAACCACTGTTCACACGAAACCCTTCTCCACTTCAGTCCTCCAAGGTCTCATTCGATTATTTGCTACTACCACCAAGATCTGTACCAATGGCAGCTCCATGCAGGCTTACGCCAAACACTTCTACGCATACCATTGTACCTTCCTACTCACTAAAGTTTCAAAATTTATATCACAAGTAATATAAATCATCTACTTTAGCGGTAATGTATAGGTATACAACTTAAGCGCCATCCATTTTAAGGGCTAGTTGCTTCGGCAGGTGAGTTGTTACACACTCCTTAGCGGATTTCGACTTCCATGATCACCGTCCTGCTGTTTTAAGCAACCAACGCCTTTCATGGTATCTGCATGAGTTGTTAATTTGGGCACCGTAACATTACGTTTGGTTCATCCCACAGCGCCAGTTCTGCTTACCAAAAGTGGCCCACTGGGCACATTATATCATAACCTTGAACTTCATATCAAGAAAGTTAAGGTTCTTACCCATTTAAAGTTTGAGAATAGGTTAAGATCGTTTCGACCCTAAGGCCTCTAATCATTCGCTTTACCAGATAAGATTATTTTATATAATATTAAAATGCACCAGCTATCCTGAGGGAAACTTCGGAAGGAACCAGCTACTAGATGGTTCGATTGGTCTTTCGCCCCTATACTCAATTCTGACAATCGATTTGCACGTCAGAACTGTTTCGGTCTTCCATCAGGGTTTCCCCTGACTTCAACCTGATCAAGTATAGTTCACCATCTTTCGGGTCACAGCATATATGCTCAAGGTACGTTCCAGTTAGAGGCATAAATAATATAAATATACATTATACATAACTATATAGAACGCCCCGGGATTGTGTTAATTAGCTATAAATAGCTAAAAAACTAATCCCATTATTAGTCAAGTTAATTACGCTATTAGGTTTACATCCCAATAACTTGCACATATGTTAGACTCCTTGGTCCGTGTTTCAAGACGGGTCCCGAAGGTATCCTGAATCTTTCGCATTGTTAATCATACAAGAGCATATAATAAACACAAAAATCAATGATAATTATGCCATTATATAATTCCGAAAAATTAACGCTCTGTAATAATATAAATCTATCAGCACTTTATCAAATTAATAACATTTATTCTGTGTTAAAATGCAAGCAATTTAATTGGAATAAACTATAAGTTATATTTTATGATAAATTTGGGATATGCTAATAGATTACAATGTCCTTATATGGAAAAAATGCACATTATTCTTAATAATATTATTTAAATATTACAATTTTAATGATGAATTTTCCATAACGGATATTCAGGTTCATCGGGCTTAACCTCTAAGCAGTTTCACGTACTGTTTAACTCTCTATTCAGAGTTCTTTTCAACTTTCCCTCACGGTACTTGTTTACTATCGGTCTCATGGTTATATTTAGTTTTAGATGGAGTTTACCACCCACTTAGTGCTGCACTATCAAGCAACACGACTCTTTGGAAACATCATCTAGTAATCATTAACGTTATACGGGCCTGGCACCCTCTATGGGTAAATGGCCTCATTTAAGAAGGACTTAAATCATTAATTTCTCATACTAGAATATTGACGCTCCATACACTGCATCTCACATTTGCCATATAGACAAAGTGACTTAGTGCTGAACTGTTTTCTTTTCGCTCGCCGCTACTAAGAAAATCCTTGTTAGTTTCTTTTCCTCCCCTAATTAATATGCTTAAATTCAGGGGGTAGTCCCATATGAGTTGAGGTTGTATATATAACTATATTTTGCCATAAATTCTTTATATATAAATGATAAAACAATCAATTAAATTCGTTATAAATAGTTCCAATAGTTCTTGTAAGCAAAGTTATTTTTTATCCATTTAACGAACCAACGAAGAATAATAACATAACCAAGTTTTTTTTTTTTCGAATCATTAATAAGAGACAATTCTAGATGAAAAATATTTCAATTTTTTATGCTAGACATTTCTCAGTATTATTTGATTGAAAAAGAAAATATTTCTCTTCGTTTTTCACATTCAAATGTGAGATAATGTTTTTCATTTCTTTTTTAATATTATGAATAAAATCATTATTTAATCCAATAATATACCATATGCTTATAAAAAATTTATAAACAACTTAATTAGCATAGTCTTACAACCCTCAACCATATGTAGTCCAAGCAGCACTATAAAATTAATTAAAGTACATAACAGCATGGACTGCGATATGCGTTCAAAATGTCGATGTTCATGTGTCCTGCAGTTCACACGATGACGCACAGTTTGCTGCGTTCTTCATCGACCCATGAGCCGAGTGATCCACCGCTTAGAGTTTTATAATTCATTTTTATATAATGTCAATATTGTTTTTATTGAAAGAAATTAAAAATACACCATTTTACTGGCATATATCAATTCCTTCAATAAATTTATTTTTATACCTAAAATAAATGTTGCGAAATGTCTTAGTTTCATATAAGCATTATGTATCATAATAATCTGGTTATGGTTTGCTATTTTGGGTGACACATACTGCAAAATTTATATAAAACATTAACCTGATGGATGACAGGTACAAACATTGTATATTTTAGGTTGTTGCATTAGCCAACGTATGCTCATAACATAGATGAACAATACATATTCGCAACGCGTGTATATTATGGTCCATATACACACAAACTTATTTCGATTACCACATTCAAAATTATTTTAATTTTAATTCGACTTCCACTTTCGAATTTAGTTTAGTTTCTTCGATTTCCATTTTCGAGAATTTGTTTTTATAGGAAACGCCGTTGTTGTAGTAAGTACTGCCACAAATACGCACAACAACATTAATAATGTTAAAGTCTTTTTATGAGGTTGCCAAGCCCCACATATAAATAAAATAAAAGCCATCTACATTTTATTTTCACTTTAACTTTTGATTCCGTAGAATCATTTTGTAATATTTTTATTTTGGTAAATTGTATTTATTTGTATTATAACAAATGTTTATTAACGGTAAGGATATTATACAATAATGATCCTTCCGCAGGTTCACCTACGGAAACCTTGTTACGACTTTTACTTCCTCTAAATAATCAAGTTCGGTCAACTTTTGCGAAACAACCGTAACACGCAAGGCGTCACAGTGATCACGTCCGGAGACCTCACTAAATAATTCAATCGGTAGTAGCGACGGGCGGTGTGTACAAAGGGCAGGGACGTAATCAATGCGAGTTAATGACTCACACTTACTGGGAATTCCAAGTTCATGTGAACAGTTTCAGTTCACAATCCCAAGCATGAAAGTGGTTCAGCGGTTTACCCGGACCTCTCGGTCTAGGAAATACACGTTGATACTTTCATTGTAGCGCGCGTGCAGCCCAGGACATCTAAGGGCATCACAGACCTGTTATTGCTCAATCTCATTATTGCTAGACGCAATTTGTCCATTTAAGAAGCTAGTGTCCTTATAATGGGACAAACCAACAGGTACGGCTCCACTTACATAAACACATTCAAACACAATAAACATTTTACTGCCACCATGAATGAAGGCTACATAAGCTTCAGCACCATAATCCTGAAGATATCTATTTAATATATTTGAGTCTCGTTCGTTATCGGAATTAACCAGACAAATCACTCCACGAACTAAGAACGGCCATGCACCACCACCCATAGATTCGAGAAAGAGCTATCAATCTGTCTTACACACTTATGTTCGGACCTGGTAAGTTTTCCCGTGTTGAGTCAAATTAAGCCGCAGGCTCCACTCCTGGTGGTGCCCTTCCGTCAATTCCTTTAAGTTTCAGCTTTGCAACCATACTTCCCCCGGAGCCCAAAAGCTTTGGTTTCCCGGGAAGCGACTGAGAGAGCCATAAAAGTAGCTACACCCAATTGCTAGCTGGCATCGTTTATGGTTAGAACTAGGGCGGTATCTGATCGCCTTCGAACCTCTAACTTTCGTTCTTGATTAATGAAAACATCTTTGGCAAATGCTTTCGCTTAAGTTAGTCTTACGACGGTCCAAGAATTTCACCTCTCGCGTCGTAATACTAATGCCCCCAAACTGCTTCTATTAATCATTACCTCTTGATCTGAAAACCAATGAAAGCAGAACAGAGGTCTTATTTCATTATCCCATGCACAGAATATTCAGGCATTTGAAGCCTGCTTTAAGCACTCTAATTTGTTCAAAGTAATAGTACCGGCCCACAATAACACTCGTTTAAGAGCACTAGTGCAGGTTTTTAAATAGGAGGAACATATGAAAAAATACAAGTATTTAATCACATATAAGAACTCCACCGGTAATACGCTTACATACATAAAGGTATAGTACTAACCACAATTGTAAGTTGTACTACCCGTATGAAGCACAAGTTCAACTACGAACGTTTTAACCGCAACAACTTTAATATACGCTATTGGAGCTGGAATTACCGCGGCTGCTGGCACCAGACTTGCCCTCCAATTGGTCCTTGTTAAAGGATTTAAAGTGTACTCATTCCAATTACAGGGCCTCGGATATGAGTCCTGTATTGTTATTTTTCGTCACTACCTCCCCGAGCTGGGAGTGGGTAATTTACGCGCCTGCTGCCTTCCTTAGATGTGGTAGCCGTTTCTCAGGCTCCCTCTCCGGAATCGAACCCTGATTCCCCGTTACCCGTTGCAACCATGGTAGTCCTAGATACTACCATCAAAAGTTGATAGGGCAGACATTTGAAAGATCTGTCGTCGGTACAAGACCATACGATCTGCATGTTATCTAGAGTTCAACCAATATAACGATCTTGCGATCGCTTGGTTTTAGCCTAATAAAAGCACATGTCCCATAAGGTTCATGTTTTAATTGCATGTATTAGCTCTAGAATTACCACAGTTATCCAAGTAACTGTTAACGATCTAAGGAACCATAACTGATATAATGAGCCTTTTGCGGTTTCACTTTTAATTCGTGTGTACTTAGACATGCATGGCTTAATCTTTGAGACAAGCATATAACTACTGGCAGGATCAACCAGAATAATGTTTTTCCTTCATATTCCATTCATATTTTTTGAATCGAAATAAGCAATATAATAGATATATGGATTTTTCACTTTATATAATTCCATGATTTTTATTATATTGAATAAAATTCAATATTTCGCCTTTGGGTAAAATTTTAAATATATATTTATAAGTAAAATATCCATTCGATTACGGCCATTTTTATATAGCATTCGTAATCCATAATTTCATTTTTAATTTATACTTGTTTTACCAATATAACAAGAATTTCATATAATTATTGTAATATATATGTTTCTATAATTATATCTTTTTATATATACATATTTCATTATAAAATATCATTTTATTTCCAACATACATAATTATTGTATCCACACATGTACAATTTTTGTTTAACCAATATAAATATTAAGTTAAATCATTTGCATTTTGAAGATAAATTTAAAATTTATCTCTTTTCATATATCTCTCTGGTAATATATAACATAAAACCAAGCGCATATGATAATATTTCCACATTTAATATATAATTTTATATTTCTTTCATAAGAATCCATATTTGTATTATACCGTAACGATATAATAATCCAACTATACGGCAGGTAATAAATAAATATTTGCCTGCCTCCAAAAATTAACGATAATATATGGAAACGATTTGTTATTCTATATATAATAGAAACTTGACTTTTGTTTCAACGATATTATCTAAAAAGCGTATATTCCTATTATCCGCGGAGCCAAGTCCCGTGTTCTATAGAACTGAGAAACAAATTTGTACGGATAATAATATACTTTATTGTATGTAACCAATATAAACATAATCCGAAATAAATATTTCGAATAATGCGGGAGGTCGGCAACCACTGCCTACCTATAGTAGTTTTTGAACCCGCTGTCGTCAAAGCGGGTATTTTCAATTCCGTTTGCCACCCAACATACGGGCTATTCTCTTATATATTAAGAGATTATATGAACATTTCATTTTTTTTTCCATTATTCATATATAATATGATTATTTTTTCTTTATACATATAATACATATTAATTTTCATATGTTTATTATTTAATTTACTCATATTATTGCCAAAATCATATGAATACATAAGTTTTGAACAATATGAGAGGTCGGCAACCACTGCCTACCTATAGTAGTTTTTGAACCCTCTGTCGTAATTCCGGTCGTTTACACTACTATACCCTCTCCCTATAATGGCTTTTCTCTATAATACTAAGAGAATGTGGGAATATTTCAGCATTTTTTTCCTTATACATATAATAATTAATCATTTTCATATGTATATTATTTAATTTACTCATATAATTCCCAAAATCATATGAATTCATAAGTTTTGAACAATATGAGAGGTCGGCAACCACTGCCTACCTATAGTAGTTTTTGAACCCTCTGTCGTAATTCCGGTCGTTTACACTACTATACCCTCTCACTATAATGGCTTTTCTCTATAATACTGAGAGAATGTGGGAATATTTCAGCATTTTTTCCCTTATACATATAATAATTAATCATTTTCATATGTATATTATTTAATTTACTCATATAATTCCCAAAATCATATGAATACATAAGTTTTGAACAATATGAGAGGTCGGCAACCACTGCCTACCTATAGTAGTTTTTGAACCCTCTGTCGTAATTCCGGTCGTTTACACTACTATACCCTCTCACTATAATGGCTTTTCTCTATAATACTGAGAGAATGTGGGAATATTTCAGCATTTTTTCCCTTATACATATAATAATTAATCATTTTCATATGTATATTATTTAATTTACTCATATAATTGCCAAAATCATATGAATACATAAGTTTTGAACAATATGAGAGGTCGGCAACCACTGCCTACCTATAGTAGTTTTTGAACCCTCTGTCGTAATTCCGGTCGTTTACACTACTATACCCTCTCACTATAATGGCTTTTCTCTATAATACTGAGAGAATGTGGGAATATTTCAGCATTTTTTCCCTTATACATATAATAATTAATCATTTTCATATGTATATTATTTAATTTACTCATTTAATTGCCAAAATCATATGAATACATAAGTTTTGAACAATATGAGAGGTCGGCAACGGTCTTTCCTCTATAATACTAAGATAATATGGGAATATTTCAGCATTTTTTCCCTTATACATATAATAATTAATCATTTTCATAAGTATATTATTTAATTTACTCGTATATAATTGCCAAAATCCTATGAACACATAAGAGAATACAATATGAGAGGTCGGCGCAACCATAATATAGTAGTTGATGACGAGGTGTTTGGCAACTTGATACAATTCTTTAAAGTCTTTATATCAAAAAATATATGATAGGACAATATCATATGCGTCACTAAATTGATGACGAGGTGTTTGGCAACTTGACACAATTCATTAAAGTTTTTATATTAATTATATGATAGGGACAATATCATATGCGTCACTAATTGATGACGAGGTGTTTGGCAACTTGACACAATTCATTAAATTCTTTATATTAATTATATGATAGGGACAATATCATATGCGTCACTAAATTGATGACGAGGTGTTTGGCAACTTGACACAATTCATTAAAGTCTTTATATTAATTATATGATAGGGACAATATCATATGCGTCACTAATTGATGACGAGGTGTTTGGCAACTTGATACAATTCTTAAAGTCTTTATATAATTATATTATGGACATATATATGTCATATTTTTTTTTTTTTTTTTTTTTTTTTTTTTCTCATAATTGATGACGAGGTGTTTGGCAACTTGACACAATTCATTAAAGTCTTTATATTAATTATATGATATGGACAATATCATATGCGTCACTAAATTGATGACGAGGTGTTTGGCAACTTGATACAATTCTTTAAAGTCTTTATAAAAATTATATATAGGACAATATCATATGCGTCACTAAATTGATGACGAGGTGTTGGCAACTTGAACAATTCATTAAATCTTTATATAATATATGATAGGACAATATCATATGCGTCACTAAATTGATGACGAGGTGTTTGGCAACTTGACACAATTCATTAAAGTCTTTATATTAATTATATGATAGGACAATATCATATGCGTCACTAAATTGATGACGAGGTGTTTGGCAACTTGATACAATTCTTTAAAGTCTTTATATCAAAATTATATGATAGGGACAATATCATATGCGTCACTAAATTGATGACGAGGTGTTTGGCTACAGGAAAAAATCATTTATTTATCGAATCATCAAGCAAAGGATAAGCTTCAGTGGATCGCAGTATGGCAGCTGCTCAACCACTTACAACACCTTGCCTGTTACAAAAGTCGTTTACAATTGATTCTAGGCTTTGTCATTGTATTAAATAATGCTTTTATATGTAACTAGCGCGGCATCAGGTGATCGAAGATCCTCCTAATTTACTATGTTACAAATTACATTGGCATCACATCCATTGTCGTTTATAAAATAAATTATAAACTTTAAATGGTTTAGAAGCCATACAATGCAAATTGCCCCTTATTTATCATTGCAGTCCAGCACGGATACGACCTTAGAGGCGTTCAGGCATAATCCAACGGACGTAGCGTCATACCACTGTTCGCTCGAACAAGTATTGTGCCATTGGTCCGTACCTGCGGTTCCTCTCGTACTACGCAGGAATGCTGTCGCAACAACGTTTTGTCATTAGTAGGGTAAAACTAACCTGTCTCACGACGGTCTAAACCCAGCTCACGTTCCCTTGCATGGGTGAACAATCCAACGCTTGGTGAATTTTGCTTCACAATGATAGGAAGAGCCGACATCGAAGGATCAAAAAGCGACGTCGCTATGAACGCTTGGCCGCCACAAGCCAGTTATCCCTATGGTAACTTTTCTGACACCTCTTGTTAAAAACTCTTTAAACCAAAAGGATCGATAGGCCGAGCTTTTGCTGTCCCTGTGTGTACTGAACACCGAGATCAAGTCAGCATTTGCCCTTTTGCTCTATGTGTGGTTTCTGTCCGCACTGAGCTGGCCTTGGGACACCTCCGTTATTATTTGAGAGATGTACCGCCCCAGTCAAACTCCCTACCTGGCAATGTCCTTGAATTGGATCATACCTGAGTAATTGGAGTTATACCAAATTTTCAAATCAAAAATACATAAATGCATCGTTTTATTAAAGAATTTGTTTGCGATTATATAACAAACTCGTGATACTTTGATCAAGAAGCTTGCATCAAAACCCAATACCATAAGATATAATAAATATATCCGTATAATGGCTAGGAAATGATACACGTTCCATTTAATCAAGTAAGTAAGGAAACAATAAGAGTAGTGGTATTTCATTGACGATACCAAACCGAGGTCTAATATCTCCCACTTATTCTACACCTCTTATGTCTCCTTACACTGCCAGATTAGAGTCAAGCTCAAAAGGGTCTTCTTTCCCCGCTAATTATTCCAAGCCCGTTCCCTTGGCTGTGGTTTCGCTAGATAGTAGATAGGACAGTAGGAATCTCGTTAATCCATTCATGCGCGTCACTAATTAGATGACGAGGCATTTGGCTACCTTAAGAGAGTCATAGTTACTCCCGCCGTTGACCCGCGCTTACTTGAATTTCTTCACTTTGACATTCAGAGCACTGGGCAGAAATCACATTGTGTCAACACCCGCTAGGGCCATCACAATGCTTTGTTTTAATTAGACAGTCGGATTCCCCAAGTCCGTGCCAGTTCTGAATTGATTGTTAATTGATAATCGTTATAATTGATAAGAACTAATTGGTTTAACCCAAATAGTATTCTTAAAAATTTTAGCAAGAAGTTCCACAATTGGCTACGTAACTAAACTATCCGGGGAACAAGTAACTAACATAAATGCTAGAAACTCTATTTACCCAGAACGAGCACATAAACCATGTTATTGTTTCCCAATCAAGCCCGACTATCTCAATCTTCAGAGCCAATCCTTATCCCGAAGTTACGGATCTAATTTGCCGACTTCCCTTACCTACATTATTCTATCGACTAGAGACTCTTCACCTTGGAGACCAGCTGCGGATATTGGTACGGCCTGTTGAGAAGTTTGCGTGTCCCCACCATAAATTTTCAAGGTCCGAGGAGAAAATATCGACACAACAGTATATGTCATGCTCTTCTAGCCCATCTACCATATCTCTCTGCGAAAGACTTCCATGGTAGTACGGCTATAAAACAGAAAAGAAAACTCTTCCGATATCTCTCGACGGCTTCTTTATGGTCGTTCCTGTTGCCAGGATGAGCACGAGGCCCATATTTAATAACAAACGGATACTCAACAGGTTACGGAATTGGAACCGTATTCCCTTTCGTTCAAAATTATTCAAGTGTATTATATTCGCTTTGTTTATATAGTTAGGCATTTTTGTTTTACTTGAAAATTTTCGGCTTTCGCCTTGAACTTAGGACCGACTAACTCGTGATCAACCACTGTTCACACGAAACCCTTCTCCACTTCAGTCCTCCAAGGTCTCATTCGATTATTTGCTACTACCACCAAGATCTGTACCAATGGCAGCTCCATGCAGGCTTACGCCAAACACTTCTACGCATACCATTGTACCTTCCTACTCACTAAAGTTTCAAAATTTATATCACAAGTAATATAAATCATCTACTTTAGCGGTAATGTATAGGTATACAACTTAAGCGCCATCCATTTTAAGGGCTAGTTGCTTCGGCAGGTGAGTTGTTACACACTCCTTAGCGGATTTCGACTTCCATGATCACCGTCCTGCTGTTTTAAGCAACCAACGCCTTTCATGGTATCTGCATGAGTTGTTAATTTGGGCACCGTAACATTACGTTTGGTTCATCCCACAGCGCCAGTTCTGCTTACCAAAAGTGGCCCACTGGGCACATTATATCATAACCTTGAACTTCATATCAAGAAAGTTAAGGTTCTTACCCATTTAAAGTTGAGAATAGGTTAAGATCGTTTCGACCCTAAGGCCTCTAATCATTCGCTTTACCAGATAAGATTATTTTATATAATATTAAAATGCACCAGCTATCCTGAGGGAAACTTCGGAAGGAACCAGCTACTAGATGGTTCGATTGGTCTTTCGCCCCTATACTCAATTCTGACAATCGATTTGCACGTCAGAACTGTTTCGGTCTTCCATCAGGGTTTCCCCTGACTTCAACCTGATCAAGTATAGTTCACCATCTTTCGGGTCACAGCATATATGCTCAAGGTACGTTCCAGTTAGAGGCATAAATAATATAAATATACATTATACATAACTATATAGAACGCCCCGGGATTGTGTTAATTAGCTATAAATAGCTAAAAAACTAATCCCATTATTAGTCAAGTTAATTACGCTATTAGGTTTACATCCCAATAACTTGCACATATGTTAGACTCCTTGGTCCGTGTTTCAAGACGGGTCCCGAAGGTATCCTGAATCTTTCGCATTGTTAATCATACAAGAGCATATAATAAACACAAAAATCAATGATAATTATGCCATTATATAATTCCGAAAAATTAACGCTCTGTAATAATATAAATCTATCAGCACTTTATCAAATTAATAACATTTATTCTGTGTTAAAATGCAAGCAATTTAATTGGAATAAACTATAAGTTATATTTTATGATAAATTTGGGATATGCTAATAGATTACAATGTCCTTATATGGAAAAAATGCACATTATTCTTAATAATATTATTTAAATATTACAATTTTAATGATGAATTTTCCATAACGGATATTCAGGTTCATCGGGCTTAACCTCTAAGCAGTTTCACGTACTGTTTAACTCTCTATTCAGAGTTCTTTTCAACTTTCCCTCACGGTACTTGTTTACTATCGGTCTCATGGTTATATTTAGTTTTAGATGGAGTTTACCACCCACTTAGTGCTGCACTATCAAGCAACACGACTCTTTGGAAACATCATCTAGTAATCATTAACGTTA